>NC_090052.1:20743829-20994717 GCF_038355195.1 Osmerus mordax | reverse complement strand
CTGGGCACAGTTGGAATTGAAGTCACTAGGAACCAGGGTATTTCTGTATGCTGTGTTTGGGGGAAAAACAAGCTTCCTCTAATTTGTTAAGGAAGTAAAGATAGCGCTGTTACTTTAGTTTTAGCTGCAGCGCTGAGCAGTTCAGGTCTGGAGATCAATAGCCCTCCTTCTGGACTTTCTATCTGGGTTTGTGGGACAGTGTGAGCCACTGACACACAGCCCCAGGGCCAGAACACGCCCGTGTGCCAGACTGAGCCATGCTGTTTGATTCTGATGGTTGTTGACACCCCCCCTCCCCTCCATCTTACTCCCCCAAGGGGGGCGGGGGGTCTGACTGAGAGTCCAAAAGACCATCAGACCTCAGGGTCATTACATAATAAGCGCTTTGTTAAGCAAACCCCCCAAAACAATGTTCATCACGTTTACACGCTCGACAGCACCCCATCTCATACCCCCCTGGGTCCTGGTGCCCCGCTGACGGAGTTCCAACCCCCCCCCCCCCCCTGCCAGCACGGAACCGGTGGGGGGGGGGGGGGGGGCACTGCCATCCAACGTATCATTGTGAACCAGTTCACAGTTGCTGCATGTGCACTGGTATGTTACAATCAATTCCGGTCACTTATCACTTACCGGCCATTTATCTGGATATCTGTACTCACACCCCCCATTTCAGTTCCCGCCCAGAAGTCTTGGAATGAGGATTCCTTCCCCCTCTCTTTCTTGCCCCTTTCATATCACCTCTTTTTTGTCATTTTTTTTCTCCAATTCCCTTTCAGTTCGAAGGCCCCCTTTCTGTGAGTGTAGATGTTTGCCACCCCCAGCACACACACACACACACACACATACTTTTGTTCTCCGAAGCTTTGTTGCCGTATCCTTTCAGCATCATTCACACTCAGTCTCCACAGAGAGTCCAGCCCTGAACTAAGGCACGCTGCTACTCATTCAGCCCTGTCACAGTCTCCCTTTCAGTCCTTCAGTTGATACAATTGCATTTAATGCTGTCTACACTGTATCTGGGCCCGCTAAGAGCTAAATTGACACACTGTGCAAGTCCTTCCAAGACATCTCCCTCTCTTCCCCCTCTACTGATTTAATCCTGCTGCCTTTTTCTCTGGCTCCATCTCAAATGTAATAACTGAACACTGTTACCGCAGTCTTGGTAGCACTTGGAGTGCTAATGCGTTCTCAAAGAGCTGAGAGTGAGAGAGACCAGTGAGAGAGACCAGTGAGAGAGACCAGTGAGAGAGAGACCAGTGAGAGAGAGACCAGTGAGAGAGACCATTGAGAGAGAGACCAGTGAGAGAGAGAGACCAGTGAGAGAGACCATTGAGAGAGAGACCAGTGAGAGAGAGACCAGTGAGAGAGAGACCAGTGAGAGAGAGACCAGTGAGAGAGACCAGTGAGAGAGACCAGTCAGATCAACGTGAGCTCAATAGAGCTTTGATGAAGTTTTTCCAGAAGTGCGCTTTTGAGAGAATGAGATAGAGCCATTCTAGAGCATATATGTCTGAGTAATGTGAAAGTCTGACTGAGTATGATGTACATTTGACATGGTGTTTGGCCCTGGCTGCCTGTTGACACAGAGGACCCTGTGGCACTCCTTTGAAGGGGCAGTGCTAAGGGCTAGGTGGTGACCCTAGCCGGTCCAGATTCCACTGTGAGTCATAAATTCCCCCTCTCTGTTTGAAAGGGGGTTCTCTCTCTGTGCATGGACAACTGGCATGGAGTAGGGGAAACAGTTGACCAGCACACACCCTGGCATGCATACACACACACACACACCGATGTTACCAATGCTAGCCAACGCAAAGCAACGTTCATAATACTGTCACAAACAGACAAATGCCACAATATCTCTGCTTCCCCACCCTTCCACCCATCCGCTAATCATTCTTCTGGTCCCCTCTCTGGACACCTACATCAGCCCTATCCTTCCTTTTTCCTCTTACTGTCTTCATTTAGCCACCCTTCCTCTACTGCCCTGCCCTGCCCTGCCCCCTCTCCTACTCTCCCTGGCCTCATGCTCCTCACTACATATCCCTGTAATCCCTTCTCCCTCTCTGCAGCTGCCTCTCTCATTCTTGTCCAGGCCTGTTTATCCAGACACAGTGGTAGGACATTGAGGAACTCAATGTCAGATCTAGTCCACCGCTACAGCCAGACAGATTAGAGCTATAACTAGGATCACAGGCTAGAATCGAGGACGGACGACATTTGAGTGGGCTGGCGGGCTATGATTCTGGAGAGAATGACTCATTGGAGTCACACACACACACACCAACACACACACACCCACACACATGCTGGGCTGGCCATCAGTCATGGACTCCAGCAGTGTCACCAGCCTGTACCACTCTGGGCATGCTATATGACCACACCCATTAAGAAAAGACATGCACACTATTCAAGATGCATACAGACATCTACAGCACACGGCCATTCAAACATGCATACACCCGAGTTCAGTGGTGCAGTTGTAGGGTGTCCTGTCCTGGTACACAAAGGCCTTTAACACTGGCTGCTGATTAGAACACCTTTTCGGAGAGTTGCACATAAGAACACTAAGAAGGGGCTGTCCCTCCAGTGTGCTTCTGGGAGCTTTGGGAGACCAAGGTGTCACAATCTGTCCCTAACTGACCAGTCAGTGGCATCAAACTGAACACTTTCCACTCTCCTCCCTGGCAGACAATAATGGGTGAATCACTCCCGGCTTCGTCAACAGTTACCATAAGCACTTGTCCCACATTTCTAAGAAGGCTTTCCTCATATACCCCCCCCCCCCGTACCATCACGCCTTTTCCCACTCAGTCCAATCTTAGAGACAGAGGGGGAAAATAAACAGCATCTTGGTCACAATCCTCAGTGAGGTTCCTTCCTGCTGAGCTACACTTCACAGCCTGCAACCCCTTCACCTTCACAGGTCTGCTTCCTGTCTTTGACATCACTTCCTGTGGCAGGAGACAATGAGAAGTCCATTCCCCCTGACCCTACCACACGCGAATACACGAGTAGCATGTGATAAAAATACACAAGCAGACTGCAATCTGAGGAGAGAGGATCTGAGAGTGACTCACCTCAATTTGTGCGGGTGATGTCGCCGGCCGGTCTCCTGCCTTTATAGATAGAGGGGCACGGAGTCCATGTATCTAACTGATTACACCTGGGCAGAGAGATTATAACCTGCATTCCAGTTGGAGAGCCGCTTTCTACATGTTCAACACCTCTACATTCCTTTGCCTGGGATAGACCACATCCTATTTACTGGACTTTTGTTAACAACATTTGTACAATACATGTATTTGTTATTCCTTTATAAATGTGCAGACTCCCAAAGAGACAGTCATAGCAGTGCTCCTTGTTTATGTCTGGGTGTATCTCTGTCACCTCTGACTAGAACAGAGACTTCTGTTCAGCCCTCTCTAGCCAATGAGAACTGACTCTTACAAATCTGTGGAAATCCTCGTCATTGTAGAAGTCATTTTCATAAGTGTTATCACTTTATCAGATTGGCTGTACATGTTAAGGAAGTTCAGACGTCCATAAATGCCTGCTAATGACCCTGACTGATCCACACCCATCGCCATGGGCTAAAGCACTTGACTTTACGGGATTATAATCCGCATTTCAGTGTCTCCTAGGACACTGTAATCATACGTGTGAAAACACAGGGCTTGCTACTTATACTGTACATATGGGTTAGTATGCAGAGTAAGAGGGTCGTACTGTAATCCTGCTGTCCTCAAACCGTGAGGACCAGCTCGTCTAGACGAGTCCTCAGAGGGGGAGGCGATGGGGCAGCATGGGGGAGGGAACTTGCGGGACTCTTTAAGTTGGGTCTTATCTGACCTTCACAGTGATCCTCTCCGCACACACACACACACACACACACATACACACACACACACACACACAGACACACACATACATATACACTCACAAATAAACTAATCCTCACCATATAGTGAATGAGACTACTAAGACTTGATCAACAGGAAGTGATGCTTGTCCAGGAAGGATGTACTTTACTCTGGTGACACCAGTCATGCCGGGTCATCTAAAAAAAAATTACGTTTTGGGATTAATGCTAATGGATATTAAAATGAGTGAAGCTAATGCACTTGCCTTGTCCTGTCTTGGCGGGAATTCTAAATTGTGTACGAGCAGGACCATCTGTTCGCTAACGGCACAGTAGGGAGATTTCCCTAAATATATAATTCGCAATCCCCTCAACATTGATTGAGCTTCAGTTACACATTAAGGCCACAGGAGGGCGCAAAGCTAGCAAAACACAGAGAGGGTGGAGGAGGGGAGCTCAAATATCCTTACCATATTTTTAATCCACTAGGTTGATGTTGTGCTTAAAGGATTAGCTCAGTGGCCAGCTACAGCCCTTAGTCTTGATGAAGGGAGATGGAGGAATGAGGAGACAGAGAGGGGTGATGAGTGCAGGTGGACAGCCTCATCCATCTCAGGGTCCTACTCTACAGTGCACACACACACACATTTACATTTACATTTAGTCATTTAGCGGACGCTCTTATCCAGAGCGACTTACAGTAAGTACAGGGACATTCCCCCCGAGGCAAGTAGGGTGAAGTGCCTTGCCCAAGAACACAACGTCAGTTGGCATGACCGGGAATCGAACTGGCAACCTTCGGATTACTAGCCCGACTCCCTCACCACTCAGCCACCTGACTCCCTCAACACACACACACACACACACACCACACACACACACTTACTCACAGAGTCCCCCCAAAGCAAGGCTGAATCAATCCATTTACACACTACATAGAAGACAGTTTCAACTCAATCTTGTTTGATTGAGTCTACTTTATAAAAGCATGCGTGAGTGGCCTTCCTTAGTAATGAAAATAGGCCAGGAGGTTACTGGCTCATTTAGCGTGGCCTACATGATGGAGATGCAGCTGTGCTTCCCCAGAGAGAGGACAGATACTTGGCCTATATCGTGATCAAAGTAACGAGGCAGCCTGTCGAATCACAGCTGCTCATTCCAGACTGACATCCTCAGACAGCACCTGGACACAGCTGAGGGCACAGCCCAGGGTCCACTCCCACTCTTAGCCTATATCTAGAGAGAGACAGGGAGGGAGAGAGAGAGAGAGAGAGAGAGAGAGAGAGAGAGAGAGAGAGAGAGAGAGAGAGAGAGAGAGAGAGAGGGAGAGAGAGAGAGAGAGAGAAGGTAAGAAGAGAATGAAGACAGAGAGAGACACACAGGAAAAGAGAAAGAGGGATAAAGAGAGAGATATTGGACAAACTCAATAGTGCTCTGGCCTCTGAACAGCCATAATTGGATGTGTTCCTCATGCCACAGATGAGGCCCATCCCTCTGTTTCCTCTCCGTCTCCCTGATCAGCTGCTCTGCTTCCATCTCATCAGCCTGCTTCTCCTGCCTGCCTAATCAGACATGACTGATACCCAGGACCAACCTGCCCTGACACTGCCTGCCTTCCTCCCTCTCACCTCTGACCCCAGCTAGCAGCCCCCCCCCCCCCCCCCCCCCCCCCCGGGGCCCCTGGCTCCCAGCCCCTCAGCTCCCCAGGCCCGCCTGTTGTCCACTGTCCCAGTGCATTGTGGGAGAGGTCAGAGCGATGCCCGTGTGCAGAGCAGGAGTTGTTTACTTCCTGGAAATGAGCGCCCTACTTTCTCAGGACAATCTGTCCATTGTCTGCACGGCAACATCGACCGATTGGATGTGGCCCGCCTGACCAACCAGGAGTGCTCAAACATGAAACCCACTTACAGCACATACTAGGACGTATCTCACACACACACATACTGCTCTAGAGTAGACACAGTAGACCTGCATATTTCCCTCACACTATTTCAAACCCCCTTGCAAATACAAGCTAGCTGTCCATTTCCCGGTAAAACATACACCACGCGATCACATACACATTCCTCTTCATCCTCGCAATTAAGGCAAATGAAGACCCCAACTGTCATTATCTCCTAACGCTGTGAGAAAGCCTCGCATGTTCGACCTGTCGACAGAAAGCCTGTGTGAATGTGTGAGGAGGACAGCGAGGGTCAATAGACATCCCTGGCAGCTCTTTACACACACGTCCCAGGGGAGCTCTGAGGGTCTGGGGAAACTGGTCCCATCCAGGAACAGCTGGTCGGGTGCAGATTCTCTTCCACTGGTCTCTCCATACCTCCCCTCCCCTCCCTCGGCACGGTGTTCACCCAGACAGGGCTCTGGTCAGCATGGCTGCTGGAGAACCTCAGAATAGACTGCTCTCTATCCCGGGTGAGTCAAACAATGTATGTGTGTCAGGGGGGGGAGGGGATTTTTAAAGAGAGCGGTGAGTACTACTGAGTAGAGGTTGACTGGCGGAAAATATGAGAGTGGGTTTTAAGGGCAATGTTGGGTTTGTGCTGTTCATGTTGTGCTCCTCTCTCTCTCTGTCTTCCCCAGATACAGACCAAACACAGCAGTGAAACGATCAAACTAACCATCTCTCCATGTCTGCTGTGCCTAATCTGCTCTCTTTCCAAACCAGCTTGTTCAATGTTTCTCTCTCTCTCTGAGAAGAAGTGAGAAATTCCTAGCAGTCCAGAGATTGAAGGAGGAGAAGACAGGGCAGGAGGAGGAGGGGTTGTGGCACTGGGGTCTGAGTGCAGATTAGAGCACCTGTTCAGCTATATTACGCACACACTCATGTTCTGCCTCTCCCCACTCCTTCTCTATCTCTCTCGCCTCCTAGGCCTTCCTTTCCTTTAAAATAAATCTTTGCCTAGTCCCCGAGCTCATTTAGACTACATTCCTTTATAGCAGCATCTATGGAAAACAGACAAAACAATCTACCAGATAACGTTGTCAAAGTGGCACAGCATAAACATAGACGGACACACACAAGCATGCATACACACTCACACTGTGTATACACACTCACACTCACTCACACACACACACACACACACACACACATCTACTAATGTGTCCCCGTCTTTGCGTCCCAGCCTCCAGGGAGTCATGTCCAGACAGAGGGATAAACACAGCGCTAGAATGTCCGCATGGCCAAAGCTGGACCAGCAGAGGCAACACCCTCTGTCTCTGCCTCCACATACCTTCCCAATCTGTGAAGAGCCTGACGAAACACAACTAAGAGTCTCGACACTTTGCGGTTGAAAGTCACGCACGCGAGCGAATCAATCAAATAACCTAACCTCGGGGCAATTTCATATATCCCCCCCACATCTAACGTCCACTCATTCTGCGAGGAGATTTAAGACCCTCAATGATTCAGCTAAGCTCTGTGGCTCTTCAGATCAACTGTAACCTCTACCCTTTCATCCCTCCTCCCAAACTGACCCAGGGAGTCAGATTCAGCCTGATTCAGCCTGATCCACCCTGACCAGGCCCCAGCATTGTGTCCATAGGGTTGCTTCCGTCTCCCCAAATAACTATTGATTGGACCTGCGCTCCCCTACCCATGGTGCTTTGCAGGGAGTCTGGCTGGGTGCCCTCCAGCAGATTTGACAAATGAGAATGTCCAGACAATGGTTCTGCTTCATACAGACACACACACACACACACACACCACAGACTGCAGCATGGGTTCTTCTTCATACACACACACACACACACACACACACACACCACAGACTGCAGCATGGGTTCTTCTTCATACACACACACACACACACACCACAGACTGCAGCATGGGTTCTGTCCTCAGATCAAACCATAGACAGATGAGATGACACCACGGGCAGATGCTCCACATCTTATCTGCTGTCATTTAAATGTTCACACGCACCCTTTATACAACCAGCCTCTTCCTATCCGTCTGTGAGACCGCCCTGCTTATCACTGAGGGCGTGTGTGTGTATGTGGGGGGTGTGAGCGTGTATAATAGTGCAAGAGAGAGAGAGAATCAAGAGGGAAACGGCGAAAAAGAGAAAAAACTTTGTTTACACTTCACCAATTCCCTCTCGTAAACACAACATGCTACTGTTTACATTGGTCTAATGATGGTTTTTAAATGACAGAACAGCATTTGACATATTCCTCCTAGTCAAGTATCTAGTCTTGCACAGACAGCGGAACCCTTCTTCCACAGAAGACAGTGGAACAAACAAAGTTTTCTGCTGCATCCCTAGATAGCGAGGGCACAGTCATATGATTGAACAGGAAATGGTATCATCTTATTGATAAATGACATCACGCAACACAATGATACTCAAGCCCAGTCCTGCACCAAGGCCTTGCAAAGTCAGCAGTTTGGGGCGCAGAATCGTATAAATAGTACTTGCTTCCTGTTTGCTCTATTGTGGTGAGCGAACCAAGCCTCGTCTTACAAATGCAGTGAGTAGAGGGTGAATTCCCAACCCCATTTTGTTGCGTTTATGAGAGCACAGCACATTTTATGTCATCGCCCAGGGCTTACTATTCTCTGAAACGAGGTTAACAGATAAACACACATACATTTCACACACACACACACACACACACACACACACACACACACACACACTTAGAGCTCTGTCAGCTGTAGTGATGTCACCTCTACTATACTAGGGGGCGAACGTCACAGTGACAGGAGGGGCATAGACAGTCGATGTTCCCTCCATGGACCACATGAATAATTCAGTCCTGGGGTGGAGGGGTGGCTGGGGGGGGGGGGAATGTATGTCAAGAGTGACCCCCAGAAATCTGCTGTTCTTCACCACACCTCAGGAGAGAGGACATGGAGGGGGAGAGAGGGTGGGGGGGGGGGGTGAGGTCATAGTGATCAGGAGATACACTACCAAAGGAGAGAGAGAGAGAGGGGGGGGGGGGGTGAGGTCATAGTGATCAGGAGATACACTACCAAAGGAGGGAGAGAGAGAGGGGGGGGGTGGAAGAGGGGGTCGGTCCGTGGTCCCCGGCTGCCTGAGAGCTCTCCTCCAGACCGCCCATCGCCCTTTCAATTACTGGCCCGCAGGATGTCCATGGTGGCATCACCTTCTGTGCAGCCAAGTCAGGTGTGCACAGGACGCAGTCAAGCCACATCGAGACGCAGGGGAGTAGGCCGCAAGAGCTGAGGTAGAGAGCTGGAAGCAGCTCACTGGTCTAACACCACCACCTGATGAGCACTCCCTGTCAGCTAGACACACAGCTAGCCCGTGAATCAATGAGGTTGATATATTAATTGACGTTAGCTAACGCCCAGATCTGTCAACTGTAGTACGGGCGAGAGAGGGAACGCAAACGCCACTCACAGCCCATCAGACGTCACCGTGACCAGATGGGGATCGCTACTTTGGAGAGAAACCCTGTTGCGCATCATCCGAGTCAGCACAGAACCTTAAACATCAGCAATACCGTGGACGCACAGGTCACCTCTCTCTCGATGCTAGCAGCTATTGTATCAAGGTGCTAATGGCTCTGCTAGGTGCTAATGGAAACGGGTTATGACAGTCATCACGGACGCCTGCGTTCACCCACTGACAGAGCCACGCCCCTCCTCTTCAGCCTCCCTTCATGCCTCACGCTGTCGGTGGGTTGGTCAGGAGGATGTTGGTGATGTTTAGCAGCCTCATCCTCCCTCCTGAGGCCTGATTGGAGACTGGTGGCTGTTTGACAGCACCCCTGCCGGTCCCCTCCCCCCAGCCCCCAGCCTCCAGCCTCCAGCCTGCCTGCTTGCCTGCCTGCCGGGGGCCAGGACTGGCGGAACACGGTGATGAGAAGCAGCATGCTGCGTTGTTTGTTATTGCTCAGGGGTTGTACAGAAGAAGAGAAGGGGGGGGGGGGGGGCTTGTTATGAATGAACCACAGGCGCTCCTGTATGTTTAAGAGTGTGTGTGTGTGTGTGAGACGTGTGCTCGAAGGTTTGAAGCGCCGTTCCCTCGCCTGTCTGTTCTCCCTCCCCGCTTCCTTACCTGGTCCATGTGTTCAGCGTGCCTCCTTCCTGCTGCCGTTCCCAGTCATGGCACAGAAAGCGGCGGCGTTCCCGCGGCGGTATTCCCGGGCTGCTCGTCCTCTTCTCAAACAGACGAGGCGGTGAGGCTGAGGACGGCCCCTCCTCTCTGGAGAGGCATGCTTCTCTCTCCCTCTCGCTCTCTCTCTGACAGCCCGCTATATCCACCCTGATGCTCCCCTCTCCTTCTCCTCTCCTTCTCCTGCTCGTCTCTGTGGAGCTCAGGGGGGCAGCGAGCAAGCGATCCTCACCTCTCTTACTGATGGACGAATTTACAGAGAACTCCCGCTTTCCTGCTCTCGCTCGCTCTCTCTCTCTCTCTCTCTCTCTCGTTCACGCTCGCTCGCTGTGCAGGCTGGCCCCTCTGCCTCGCCTACCCACTCCCCCTGCTGCCCCCTCCTTTTCCCTCCCTCTCTCTCTCTTCTTTCCCTCCTCCTTCCCATCACCCCTCCCCCTCATGCTTTAGCTACACACAGTCAGAATGAGAAAATGAGAGAGCGGGGGAGAGGGAGAGGGAGGGAGGGAGGGAGGGAGAGAAGGAGGACACGGGTTGGCTGGGGCACACCATGTGACCGCCGGCAGAGGTCTGGGAGACCCTCTTACCAGCTGTCCGTATCATGCCTCTGCCCGAACCACTGTTGCCATTGGCAACGCGGCTGTAGAGCACACCAACCGACAGGTCCCCTGTTACAATGCCATTGGATAAGAGGATTTATTTCCCCCGCCCCCCTGTTCAAGGGTAGCATGTTGGGACGTGTAGTTTGTGAGGGGTGAAAAGGGAGAGGAAAGGCGGGGTAGGGATCACTGTGCCTCTAGAAGGAATTCATGTTTTTCATGGCTTCTTCAAACTGACACTTCAGTGATTTACAGAGGGGGGGAAGGATGGAGGGCTAAAGATAAAGAAAACAGTTTGTGTTCAGCAGTACGTATATAAACACAATCCGATCGAATGTATACACACTGACACTGTTTCTCTCTCTTTCTCTCTTGCATGCACGCGCACACACACGCGCACACACACGCACACACAACGCGCACGCGCGCACATTGAGGAGAGACCCAGAGGCCCGGGCATTCTTGGTCAGTCAGGAAAAAGACATCCTCTGTGATTTCCCTGACCCTGTATGGAGGGAAACTCCCTCCTGCCAAACAACAGGAACTCAAAAACTGAAGGCCAGGGCCTGAACAGGGACACAGTCCCCCTCCCCTTGCCCCTACTCAGAGCAGGGACACGATCCCCCTCCCCTTGCCCCTACTCTCTTTTCAGTACCTCCTTCGCTTTCTTTCCACGGTCTCCATCCCCTCTCTATCTCTCCACCCCCTCCTCCTCCTCCTATTGTGTTGTCTTGTAGCCTCTCTGCGGCTCAGACATTTCTCTCTGTCAGAGGAATCTGAGGGAGGTTATGAGGGGTTACAGGTGCCACTACCAGTGAGGGGAAATGTCACGAAGGGTCACGCGATGCATTCATGCATCCTTTACACACGATTGGAAGCCGATTTCAAAGTAATCCAGCAATACTGCCCTAGCGTGTGCTGGTTATTGGGGGAAAGCGTCATTTCCCTGCATTACCAAAACAACAGCACCTGTTACATTTACATTTAGTCATTTAGCAGACGCTCTTATCCAGAGCGACTTACAGTAAGTACAGGGACATTCCCCCCGAGGCAAGTAGGGTGAAGTGCCTTGCCCAAGGACACATCATTTTGCACAGCCGGGAATCGAACCGGTAACCTTCAGATTACGAGCCCAACTCCCTAACCGCTCAGCCACCTGCCTCCCTGTTCTGGCTTCGTCTAATTTAGCTGACATAACATAGCTGTGACGTGGAGAGGTTGGTATGCGATGTGTTTCAGTAGCTGTGAGAGCATTGACGGGGGGGCAAGAATGCAGGTCCAGGTTAAAGTGGCCGGACAACAACAAGGAACATAAGAACATGGGGCATCAAGGAAGGACAATGAAACGACATTACCACAAGGCTTGGCCTAGTTTTTACATTGTAGGTCCTAAACTGTCCATGGACTGTAAGTTAAAGTCTGCATAATACATAGCCTTTTTTTCTACGTAAAAAAAGAAGCATATTTTGTTCTGTGAGAGCTGCAATGTTATTTGAGCGTGTCAAGCAATTAAAGCTGTTTGAAGTGGGATGTGTGTGTGTGTGTGTGTGTGTTTGTGTGCATGTATGTGTGTGTGTGTGTGTGTGTGTGTGTGTGTGTGTGTGTGTGTGTGTGTGTGTGTGTGTGTGTGTGTGTGTGTGTGTGCGTGCCAGAGCTTTTTCTCAGCATGAACAGCAGGTTTATTGTTATGGAGGCAGAGCGGTAGATTATACTATCAGCAGTGGAATTCCAATTATTCCCCAAAGATGAGATGGTACGACTGGACAAGGACTCACGTACAGTTACCAGAGCCATGGGAAAGATGGGAGGGGGGGGGGGGGGGGGGGGGGGGGGGGGTCACTAGAGTTTCAGTAACATTTGTAAGTGCTTTGACATTACAAGTATTTTAAGAGATTTAAATGTAGTGAAAGGGTTTATGTCAGAGTGGTGTTCATTACAAAACTAACATCTTTTAAACAAACGAGAAGTGTAAGAACAAGGAAGACCATTGGTTGTTATCGACCAAGCCATATCACGACACTAACAGTAAAGCATTTGACAATCAGTACTGACCTGTTAATCGCAGTTTTAGAATAGATAGGCCGCCTACCAGGGCATTACCATGTTTGCTGGGTCCCGCCATCTGCCTCGTGTTGAACGTGTTGAAAACTAAAAATTTATTTTGAAATAAGTAAACAGTGCCATCTACCGGACACGGAATAGCGTCTTCTCATGAGTGAGTCAATTGCTCGGTCCTGGGAGCCTGGGACCTAAAACGTAGTAGGAAAAAATTCGTATTCGTAAAATTCTTAACAGGATATTAAAAGTACATTGGTGTCATCCCAGTTATCGGCGTCGTTAGCACTACATCTGGACAGTCGTCGAATACGTCTCGCATCCCAAAAAATCAGAAGACTCAGATTTGACATCAATCAACCACGAGATGTCGCCAACACACAAGTTACGATAATGCCTACGTGGCAAGATCCGCCCAGCAGATAACGAGTAAAACGTTTTGCATCCTGGCAGGTTCGGCGGGGATATCGTGTTGTCCCGCCCCGCCATACCCTACCTGGCATCCCAGAAACTTAAAAGGAGTACGCCCACTTTCAATCTGGTTTCATTCGTTGCACTGAAAAACTGGATAGTTAAAGTATGACACATCGCCATCAGATCTAACGTTTCTTGTGTGAGATAACTACGCAGGCTATTATTCATACATTTGCATCAAAATGTATAAATAAAAAATGACAAAACAATACAGAAGCATTCAAGTTTAGTCATTATGAAATTGTCTTTATTTCTGTGACAAAGGAATATTGCCTTTGGCATGCCCTTGTCATGGGCACAAGTGAACTGAACTTCTGGATGTAGCCTATCTGTGACAAAAACATATGGAAACAGTGACATGCATCAAGAATGACTGTCAACATTGTTGTTTAAAACATCAGACAGACTGACAAAACATTACACCATATGACAACACTTCTGGGTCCTACGAATTCAATGCGATTACAACAGAAACGTGACTGTAACAGAAAAGAAAACAATCCATTGACATGGAATGACAACCAAGAGACATATTTATTTCCCTTCTAACCCTACTGGATGATGGAGACAGGTAAAGATGCATGCCCATCCGTCTGTGTTCATTGTGCTACTGAAGAAACCCACATTGTGGTCTAGGCATGTAGAGGGCAAATAGAATGTAAACATGAATGTTGTCCAAGGTCATTGGATCAAGTCTCGGTCTTAGAATAGTTACAGCTATCATATATACAGTAGTTTATACCCTCAAACTGCATCACACTGACTTTAACATAAACATGTGGATAAATAATTTCAGTATATTGCACATTTCATGATTATTGTCGACCGCCATCAAATAATCCATAGGCACAAATATAACACTACTGGAATACAGCCCTATTCTCGGTTGCTAGGTAACTTCAACTGAGACAAGGGCAGTTCTAAACACCTGGGCGAGTGTGTAATGACGGACAAGCTAAATGGGAAGTGAAGATACTAACAGCATAGGAAGTGAGGTTCTTCAGGTTGGCTGGGGCACTAAGGACGCCACTGAATGGGTAGTTCTGTTGGGGTGACAGAAACAGCTGAAACCACAGACAGGAAGAGAGACAGAGACAGAGAGAGGGGTGGTTATCTAGCTGCTTGTCCAACTCCATGCAGGGTCTTCCGTCCTCCATGCTTCTGTCCTCTTCAGATCCCCAGCTGAGACATCTTGGGGACACCATCATCACACAGGTCTCCTGCCTGCAACATTTAAGAAGGCCTCACAAAAATACTCGGACACTGAATTACTCTTTTTTTAAATTCAGATTATGTTATCATTTAGACGTGACTGGATAGATACTGTTAGGCTATCTTAAATAATACTACCCAACAGAATGGCATGGTCATGCGAGTTCCTATTAGAATCCCTGATATATCTTCACAACCCAGGTGATTTTGTTTCCCGTAAAAAATACACAAAGAAACCCGTTCTTTGGGAAGATGCGCAATATAAAGATGACTTTCATGTCGCTATAGATATTGTTCATTATAAACACTTCACATCCCTGACTAAATTCGACATATAGTTTCATTATAAACAAAAATGACAATATAATATTTGTAAACGCCTTATCTTACCATTGCCAGCGAAGGAAACCAGTGATGCAGGAGGGCTAAACCAGGTCTTTTCCACACATCCCCGCCCGATCACGGGCTACATTCATGCTTGAACATCACAACATATAGATTATATAGGACAAGAAAACTAGTCCCATAATTGCAAAAAACATCAAAACTAAAATGTCCAACATGATGACAGTGGCAAAGAGATGGGGGGTGCAGCTTCAGCACCGAAGGAACACGACGTAGCCTTCTCTACAACAGCGCAGATCAGAAATAGACGGAGCAGAAATAATCCATGCGCCACAAACCCCTCCCTGACAGATGCGTTTTAGGCCCTCATTATTTTACGCGTGGGAAATAGGGCAAGGGACACTGAAAAACAAACACATATGCCGTAGATGCAAGTAGTTTTACACAAGATACAAATAAATCCAAAGAACACATCACATCGACTGAGCGTTGAAGAAAGAAAAAAATGCCAGCCTTCTGAGTAAAAATGACATTTTATTGAATCTGTAGAATCATTAAGTACAATTCGAAGTGCTGTAACAGGGCGACAACAAGAGATGCTTATCAAATCCTTAGTCAACTGGGATTCAGATTTTTGAATATGCCAATATGCATGTTAAAAAAAATAACAAAATGATATCAAAACAAATCAATTTAGATGGAATACACAAAATTAAAACGTTCTGAATGCTAGGTCAGTGTTTAATATGATCTCTAAGTGCATGGTGTATAGGTTTATACCACTATGGGAGTAGGGAATGATTGACACAGAGAGAATGGATCTACACTGAAGCTCAGGGTTGGGAGAATCTTGGTAGCAGGGGGACAGATAGGGTAGACATAGATAAGAAAAGGCCTGTAATATGTTACATGGTATACAGCAGTTGTAATGAGTGATTCCATAGCAGAAGAGCATATTTGGCGCAACCTGTCTAATGTCCTGACTAGTTAAAAATCCCTCTCCTTGCCTTGTCTCAGGTTGAGAATGAACTCCTTCCCCAGCTAATCAACCCTAAATCACCAAAATACAAAGGTCCATGTCTTGCACCAGCAATCTAACATCTCTCTCAACACAGATTCAAAATAAACTGCCTCTCTTTGGCCACTTATGAACCATTAATTAAATGGTCCCTCAACCAATTATCCACTATCACCAACATCCAACTCCCAAACATGGCAACCAAAACAACTCCACATCAATTAACTGCAAAAGAAAGAAAAAAGGAGTAGGCCAACATTGCCTTGGATTTTTCCTCTTTTCCAAAAAGATAAAACATCACCTTGATCTTGTGGTAAATGATTATCTACGTGGAGACACTGTTATAGATATGAAGAAACGAAAATAAACACCACCCAGTTCACTTCAAACTTAACCACGACACTTCATCCTTATAACCTAACCACGACACCTCATCTTCACAGAGCTCAGTCCAGCACAACCCTTCACTCTCCTGCCTGAGTTCATCAAGAAGACGCCCAATTATCAAGTCAGTCTACTGGTATGCAAAATACACGCATACTAGCCACCAAACTAATGACCACATCTAGCCAGTTTGAGGTGTGTTGTGTTAATTCCAATTCAGTCATCAACTTCACTGACATAATTCATCACTAGGTTACAAAAAGGATATGAAGGTCCACACCAACTCACTGTTCTGACACGTTGCACTACACCGGTATTGGTCATGTGTTACTTATTCTTACCACGCAAGCATGTCAAATTCCCCTTACCCCAAATCCCTAGAATCAACCATGAGTCAACTGCTTTTGTCTGTAGGCAAACCACTTTCCAAAGCCCCATAATGACCTGTAATAACTTCTCCTTCAGCTCTTTGTAATACATATACAATTGTACAATATCGTCTAGCTACATAGTGAAACTGAGAGCATTGTTTCTTTTATAAAGCTGAAGATTCCACAGAATTCCTTTTTTTTCTTTTTTCTTTTTCTCCCCCCCATGTCTGTGACAGGTCACAGTGCATCACAGGTAAGAGAACAGGAAGGGGAGGGGGAGAGACAGGAGAAGGAACACCGGCCAGTGTGGAAACACATAATAAACTACTGAGTAACGGGGTGAAGACATCCCTCGCTGTCTGACTGTCTCTTACGATATGGGATGGACATGGAACTAGACACTACCAGCAGTATATAAGGATATTATCACAGTCATCTTACTGACGAATAGGAGAGCTGACTTATGTTAACGTTTCGTATCGGGGTTCCGGTGCAACCAAGCTGCAACACTACCCAACTCTGCGAACATTCCCCGTACAGGTTTATCATTGGCACTCCAGAACAGTAGGGGTCTCAAGTGTAGCAGTTAGCTGAGATACTTGCAGTCAAGAGTTGGCACATTTGAAAAAGCATTCAGATGACACGGTGATAACGCTACTGTACCTGAAACAGGAGAGATCCCTGAACTTGAACGTTCTAGTTCTGTGGATGCTAGCCAACACTCCTAGACACACTAGTCTGCCTTGGGTTATGAATCGAGTTGACGTTTTATTTTTTTCCATGAATTTGATACATTGACAGTTTTAAAATAAGCCTCGTACAATACCAACAGAAGCAAAAGGATAAACAGTATAATGTCTGAGAGAAAGGACAACAACATCTACCACAGCCATGTTTTTGACCTCGTTACAGTTTAACATTTTCATACACATCTCATGAAAAACAATTGGAATGTTCAATCACAAAGACATTGGAATGACTTTTAACAAAAACAAAAAGATTCACAATACAGAATTGTCTTGAGAATTGTGCTTGGCCTTCTTGTCTTCTGATTGGTCAGCTTGGTCTATCATTCTTTTGGAATGGGGTGAGATCTGGCCTGATCCCAGCCCTGTTTTTCTACTCACAACGTTCAACCATAATCACCAGGTTAAAACTATAACGTTCTTCTTAAGACTGAAGGCATTTCAGGCTGCAAGTGCAGGAATGAGGGTAGTTAAAAGTAACTTCACAACAACTGAAGTGATGCCATAGTGACTGTGTTCTGTTTAAGTGGGTTAGATTGGGGGAACTGGCTATAACCATACGTGTTTTCCCTGACCCCCTCCTGTACACAGCCTGTCTGAGAGAGGCTAGGAGGTGCTCTTCAGCTAGGCCAGAATTCCAGTTAAATAACAACACCCACAATGCAGTAATGGACATGTCAGAGCACAGATAAGAGCAATGATACTGAGAGATGTGTCTGTGTGTGTGTGTGTGCGTGTGTAGATATATAAATATATAAAACCTCTCTGTTAAGACTGACAGCTTGCTGACTGATGCAACAACAATGGGTACTGAGGTTTCTGGAATGTACACAAGTCAAATATTCAAGCCTCTTCCGGACTGAACTAACACAGTGAGATTCTACACTGCACTTCCAGTCTGGCCAAGTTCCTGCATCACAATGAAAAATAAGAACAAACACACACGTCTACCAATGACACGCCCACATTCCAAAATCCTTTTCTCGGCAGCGTATCAGGTGCACGTCTCCACTCGCTGATTGACAGAGATGGGGGCGGGGGGGAGAGATTTGACCATTATGTGTGGGTGTGTGTGTGAATTTGTGTTTCATTTTAAGACTTTAAACTGTCATCATAGGAGACATAACCCAGGACATAAGCAAGAGAGCGACAGACAGAGACTGAAAGACACCCAGACAGAGAGACGAAAGCAGCACAGAGAGACAGACAGACAGACAGAGAAGGCAGAGTCTGTGGCTGGGGAGCAGAGCAGAGAGAGCAGATCAAGTGGACACCAGGGGGGGGCGGGGCCTCACAGGGGCGGGCGGGGCCTCAAAGGGGGGGGGCGGGGCCTCACAGGACAGGTCGGAGAACAGAGTGAAATATAAAAAAAAAAAGAGAAAGCGGCAATAAGATGAGATGGCACTGGGCTTTTCATTTTTTTTTCTTTTCTCCCTCCTTTCCTCCTCCTCCTCCTCACTCTCTCCCTCGCTCGCTCAGATGGCCTCCACATAGTTGGCGGGCAGCATGCCCTGGTGCCCGGTGCGCTCCACGCGCCCGTACATCCAGCCCTCGTCGATCACCTGCACGTCTACAATCACGTCTCCGTCCTGGAAGGACACCTCGTCCTCGTCTGCAGCAGAGTAGTCATACACCGCCCGGTACCGCTTCTACACACACACACACACACAGACACAGAGAGAGAGAGATAGCGAGAGAAAGAGGGTGAAAGAGAGAAAGAGGGAGAGAGAAAGAAGGAGAGAAAGAGATAGCAAGAGAAAGAGATGGAAAGAAAAAGAGAGTGTGAGTTAGGTCGTACTTCTGCCGTTTGCACAGGCCAGCCGGGGTCTACTGGCTATAAAGCGACGGTTTTAAAAGGAGAGGACGGCACCAGAGGGCCTGTGGACAGGGCCTAGGCAGACACAGCGGAGCCCAGCTGAGGCACACAGCCTGCAGGGGAGGAGCAGGGAGTCTCACCCCGGAGCTGGGAGGCGGGGCGGCGGCGGCCGGGCGTGCGGGCTCAGGAGCAGCAGGCTCATAGTGGAAGTTCTGGGAGGCAGCGGGGGACGGCTGGTACGCTGCTGGGAGGACAGGGGGAGGGGGGGGGGGGGTGAAAGCATGGAGAGAGGGGAGAGAGGAGAGGACAAAACGAGGGAGAGGGGGAGAGAACATCCAGAGAGTGAGCGACTTGAGTGTCGTGGCTGAGAGACGAGATATCCTCGGGCTGTTCCCTGGGAGGGAGAGGAGCCTCCAGATCCTGTCTGAGGTCCAGATGCTTCTAACAACACCCTCTCTGTCTGCGTGAGCCCCCCCTCTCCCCCCCCCACCCCCCCCAGGCTGCCTCCATCACTCTCTCTGGGCCCTGTCTCGTTCGTTAGCCCCGGGGCTCAGAGTGGGTTCTGCAGCCAGGCAGGCCAAGACGTGCCTCTGCTGCTGCTCACCTGCTCTCTTACACAATAAGGACTCTGTGTGTGTGTGTGTGTGTGCGCGTGTGTGCGTGCGTGTGTCTGGGTGGGCAAACGTGAAGAGTCAATCCATGTCACACATTACCTCCAAACAATGGCATGCCTTACACTAAGCAAGTTGGTATGTTGTTGTTGGTGATGATGATGATGTTGATACAGATGCCGTATACGGTTGAGTGTGTGTGTGTTTTGGATGGAGAGAGGGACAGAGCGGGCAGCTTTGGTACCTGGGTTAGGGGTCTGTGGCTGACTGGGCGGGGCATCTCCTCCACTTTTGCTCTTCTCAAAGTCCTCGTGGTACTTAATCTGGAAGGAAACAAACATACCCTCGGTCACTACGGGTTACGACTTACATAAACAGACAAGAGCATGTGTCGAGCCGTAGTCATGTTGTCCACCAGGGGTCTCCAACTCTCCCCTGCTCGCTGTGGTAGGTGGGGTGATCTACGTGCCAAAATCTGGTTTTGGAGGCCGGTTTGACGCTGAAAGGAAATGACATCGCAGCCGGAAGTCGCGTGACCTCAGAGTTGCTAGGCAACACTCCCTGACACATCAGAAGGAAGAGGTGGAGTGAGAAAACACAAGGAAGAGAGGGAGCGTTGTGAAGGTGAGAAAGACAAGAAAAGGAGTACTAAGAACAGGCGTGTGTCTAACCCACAAACGGAACTGCATCTGGGAATGAACTGGTCCCCTACTAAACCAAGCCCCATACTACTCTAAAGACAGATTCAGGTGTAGCGAAGGAGCACTCCCTACCCCCCTATTCCACCCTGACCAGGCCAACATCAACAAAGACGGCATTCAGCAGGAAATCCATCAAAATGACCAGACCAGGCTCAGAGGTGACGCTCTGGTCTCATTACCAGACAGTGGGACTAATAGCCGCAGCTAGATCTCCAGTCCAGATCCTGTCCTCATGGCTCCCCCCCCCCCCTGAAAGAGGCCACTGTGTTCCGGGTGCGAGAGAGAGAGAGTGTATTCACAGGACTCGAAGAGATGACAGACTGTTAAGTGAGTGTGTGTGAGGACAGTGCGTTCAGTGATCGAGAGGAGACACTGAGGTTTCGATGTGTGTGCGAGAGAGAGAGAGCGAGAGCAATATGTTAAGTGAGAGTGCGTGAGAGAGAGATTATGTGTTTGTTTGAAGGAGCAGGTTGCACAGATGGCGTGTGTGTGTTAGTGTGTGCGCGCGTGTTGGCTTTCCTTGCCACACTGAGCACAAAAAAGCTAACTTGTTTCCTCTTGATATTCCCCACATGGAGCAGGAACAAGCACACCGAGAGACAGAAGGAATTTGGAAAGATGAATGTGAATGAGAACATGACGGAAAGCGCAACAGAGTGAAACAGAGAGAGAGACAGAGAGAGAGAGACACAGAGAGAGGGAGAGAGAGACAGAGAGACACAGAGAGAGGGAGAGAGAGAGGGAGGGTAAAAGAGACAGAAAGACAGACAGGTGGGGAAGAGACGAACCCACAGGCCTCCCTGCCCTGCTCTGTTCACACGTGAGATCCTACAGCGATGGAAGACTTGGCACGGGCTAGGGTTTCCACCCAACGGAACGTGTGTGTGTGAGGGGGGGGGGGGGGGGGGGGGGGAGGGTCGGGGAGATACTGTGACAAATCTGGTGTACCTAACCTTAACAGGCAGCATGGAAACTGGGTTCAGCTTCTGTACGTGTCAAGAGGAACTGGGACAGAGACCGGACGAGTCCAGACAAAAGTGAATGTGAAAAGGCCTTGAGCTGCACATATCTGGCATTCTGCGCTGCCTGACATGCCACTGGGTCTCCATGAACCCACCAGGCATGTGCAGCGGAGACAGAGAGACAGGAAGGGGAGCAGGGAGAGGGATGGAAGGTGATTAACATCTGGAACGTTGCCCCTTGGCTTGGCACGCACGCACGCACACGCACACACACACAGCAGGAAGGTTCAGCAGTTGAGACACATCGAACATGGGTGGATCTCTATGGTTGGCCAGTGACTGACTAGGTGTTTGTGTGGGAGTGTGTCTCTGTGTGTGTGTTTTGTGTGTTTCCCCAGTCTCAGACACACAGGATCCCATCATACAAAAGCAGTAATTACCCATCACCCTCCACACTAATTATGTCATTAGAGAAGCCAGCAGTCGGTGCGGGCATGTACACTGAGAGGGCTGTGTCTCTACTTAGCCTGCCAGGGCAACACAGCTGACTCCAGCCCACCTGCCAGGCTACGCTATCCAGAGTTCAGGGGGACGGAGAGAGCCAGGGTGTGGAGGGCAGGGGAGGACACAGGGAGAGGCCCCAAGCTGAACCTCAGCCCCTGAAGACAGGACAGTGATGTCACTGAGGTTACTCACGTTGCTTATATTGTCCTGCGTCTTCTTGATTCTCTGCATCTCTGGTGTGTCTGCCACCACGCTGAAGCCCTTTCCTTTGTTCTTCTCAAACTCCTCCTTGTACAGCACCTGGAATACAGAGCACAAAGCTGCTGGAACGACTCAAAACAGAATCACATCACTCACCGAACGACTAAGGGTTAAATAAAGGCTATACTGTAAGGCTCAAAGTGAGATCCAGAGGGAAAAATATATAGTTTTTTCTTTCTTTGTGGTGAGTGTGAGTGTGTGTCTGCCAGGTGGATCCGCCCTCCTTTTCTGTATTGGTTGCAGTAATGACAGTCACTTCCTGTTAGCTCAGGAGTCGAGGCCTGACATACAGAACGACTGACATGACCTTATATGGAAAGAAAGGGAGGCTCAAGTATTTTTCTGCTTGCTTGGGTGGGTGAGTGAGGTCAGTGGGTGGGTGGGGTGACTGGGTACCCCGCCCCTCCTAGCCTGACCCCACAGTGCAGGAAGTGCCCCGCCCCTCCCAGCCTGACCCCACAGTGCAGGGGAGGAAGTGCCCCGCCCCTCCCAGCCTGACCCCACAGTGCAGGGGAGGAAGTGCCCCGCCCCTCCCAGCCTGACCCCACAGTGCAGGGGAGGAAGTGCCCCGCCCCTCCTAGCCTGACCCCACAGTGCAGGGGAGGAAGTGCCCCGCCCCTCCTAGCCTGACCCCACAGTGCAGGGGAGGAAGTGCCCCGCCCCTCCTAGCCTGACCCCACAGTGCAGGGGAGGAAGTGCCCCGCCCCTCCTAGCCTGACCCCACAGTGCAGGGGAGGAAGTGCCCCGCCCCTCCTAGCCTGACCCCACAGTGCAGGGGAGGAAGTGCCCCGCCCCTCCTAGCCTGACCCCACAGTGCAGGGGAGGAAGTGCCCCGCCCCTCCCAGCGTGTCCCCACAGTGCAGGGGAGGAAGTGGCCAGCCCCTCCTAGCCTGACCCCACAGTGCAGGGGAGGAAGTGCCCCGCCCCTCCCAGCCTGACCCCACAGTGCAGGGGAGGAAGTGCCCCGCCCCTCCCAGCCTGACCCCACAGTGCAGGGGAGGAAGTGCCCCGCCCCTCCCAGCCTGACCCCACAGTGCAGGGGAGGAAGTGCCCCGCCCCTCCCAGCCTGACCCCACAGTGCAGGGGAGGAAGTGGCCAGCCCATGCTCACTCAGATGGGTATCGCAGCAATTGCAATGAACGGACTCATAGCAGGGCTTCTGCTGAGAGAGACACACACACACACGTCTAGCCACACACATTCTGCTGCTGACACACACGAAGTGACCGTAAAATCCACACACAGGTTACTCCCAAATGCTAGGCAGGCTCAGCGACATTTGAACAATGAGGAAACACTTCATACCCCCTTCTCTGGCCTCACCATTACTTGAGCGTCCGTGGCGACTCTGCCAAGTTCCTGACAACCCATAGAAAGTTCTAGAATAATCTATGACCGCGCAGCTCTGCTCCGCACAGCACAGGCTGGCCATGCTGGTCCGCTTAGTCAACATCTGACACATTGTTACCAGGGCAACCCCCCCCCCCCCTTGCTCCTTACCTCACCTTGTGACAAGATGACAGCATCATGACTCAGAACCAAGGCCTGGCTGACTGCGCTCTCTGTATCTGTGTGTGTGTGGGTGTGAGAGAGCAGTTTATGCCCTCTACCTTCAAAAGTAAACAACACACTTCCCATAATCCCCTCTCCGCTGCTTGGGTGTGAGGTAAGTTACGTGCCCGCTGCCATTGTCGCTTTTATATGAAAAAGAAGCGCGGGTGGGATTTGAACCTGGGACCTCTTCTGCCAGTTCCTCCTGCCACCCCAGCCCTCGTGCTTCCTCCCCCAAACACAGACTCTCTTTCAGGCTTCAGTTACCCGGCCAATCCCTAGCAGCCTGCGGCCCTGCCAGACACAGCTCTGAAGAGCTAGCAGGAGAGTATAACAGGGCCTCAAATACATTCTAGAAGAAAAAAAACAAGGGCTCATCAGACAAAAATATCCATTGGAACTGGGTCATATGCTGTAAGAAAGATGACACTCTGACAAGAGGAGGGATTTGTTGTGTGTGCCGATGAGACTTGGTGAGAGCAGTTAGTGTGTGACGGGATGTGTTTTCTGTCAGGGTGCAGGGCCGATCTGATCCCTCGCGTCGTGGTACGGGGCTCCTACCGGGGACAGACCCGGGTGGACTGAATGGCGGTTGGTGCTGGCGTTTGTTTGCAGCCTGGCGACGGCCTCCGTGCCTGCATGCCAGCGTGTGTTCTCTCTTATCTGTGTGTGTCCATGCTGCCCTGGTGGGTTTGTCTGTGGGCGCTCTAGGAGGGCCTCTATATCCCAGCGACCCCCCACTGAGAGCTCATTAGGCACAAACACACTGGGAGTCCGTTTATCAACCGGGAACAACACAGGCCTTACTCGGTCAGAAGACTAAATTACCCACCACACCCCACCCCTCACCCCACCCCTCACTCCAATCCACCCCACCCCACCACACCCCACCCCACCCCACCCCTCACCCCACCCCTCACTCCAGCCCACCACACCCGACCCCACCACACCCCACCCCTCACTCCAGCCCACCACACCCCACCCCTCACTCCAGCCCCCTCCCCTGCCCAACCTCTTCTCTCAACATCTAATCCAGATTGTTATTAATCAGCACTGGAGCGCAGTGGCCATTTGTCCTAATCCACTCTCTCTTCATGCAGAGAAAGACAGCCATGAAGGCCAGGGCTATGGGAGGGAGAGAGCAGAGGGAAGGTGGTGGTAGAGAGGGAGAGAGCAGAGGGAAGGTGGTGGAAGAGAGGGAGAGAGCAGAGGGAAGGTGGTGGAAGAGAGGGAGAGAGCAGAGGGAAGGTGGTGGTAGAGAGGGAGAGAGCAGAGGGAGGCAAGCTCTTCCCAGCAGGAGCCTCCTGGTCCAGTATCAGACAGGTTTAACCATGTGACCTCCACCAATCTGGTGACACAGAGCCGGATCCTGTGTGTGTGAGACCATATGTGTGACTGAGCGTGTGTGTGACTGTGTGTGTGTGTGACTGTGTGTGTGTGTGTGTGTGACTGTGTGTGTGACTGTGTGTGACTGTGTGTGACTGTGTGTGTGTGTGACTGTGTGTGTGTGTGACTGTGTGTGTGTGTGACTGTGTGTGTGTGTGACTGTGTGTGTGAGTGAGTGAGTGGTAGTATGTGTGTGCATGAGAGAGTATAGAGTGTGTGTGTATAAGAGTGAGGAAGTGTGTGAGTGTGTGTGTGTGTGTGGTGGCAGGGTGTTAAGGGGGCGGATCTAGGGTGGCACGGGGGGTCATACGGAAAGAAGGCTCAGAGATTGAGACAGGCACAGATGGTGTTTTCCACCACACGTCCAACCCCCCAACAAACAATAAACCAGACGCCCGACAACCATTCCGACAGTATTATCCTCATCATCATCCATTTAAAAATGTGATTATTATTCCATGGATGATTGGAGGGAGCATGTGAGTGTGGGTGGGTAGACGTTGTGTATCTGTGAAGGAGCCGAGGTCCTGTGTGCCTCCTGTAGCTGTTTCCTACGTACGGGCTGTGTGTTGAAGTACAAAGGTTGTGTCATGGTGCGTCAGAGGACCACACAGGAAACATCCAACTCAGACTCACCAACTCCCAATATGACTGAGTGAGTCAACTAGCTAGTGTGTCCGTGTGTGTGTGTGTCCGTGTGTGTGTGTGTGTGTCAGTAGTCCTCTGACCATAATGGCAGTCAAGAATATCTCTACGATTTCTCAATCCAGATATAGGTCAGTCGTGTGGTGTTTGTTTTATGTTACTGATGAGGTCATCTTCCTGTCACCGTGTTTAAATGCTAGCTTGAATGTGTGTGCGTCCATGCAAGGAAGTTGAGCTTGTGTGCGGTTAGCTGGGGCCATTTCTCTACCCTCGCCACTGCTGTGTTGCCACGGGAACCCTATTGCTATGGTAGCAGGGTAGGGAGGTCTGTCACACCTCATTACAATACTTTACCAGTGAGAGAGACAGACACAGAGAGAGACACAGAGAGAGACACAGAGAGAGAGAGAGAGAGAGAGAGAGAGAGAGAGAGAGAGGAGTGGGCGGTAGAGGAGAAAAGATAAAAGTAGAAGTCTGAGAGGAAGCCAAAGGGGAAAAAAAAGGGGAATAAGCCGAGGCAGAAAGAGAGAGGGGGAGAGCCCTGTCTCAACAGAGGGTCTCTCTGTCGTGGTGACGGTGGGTGTGGTAAAACATGAATGAAATAAAGAGGAGCAAGGAGTGGGAGGAGCCGGCGTGGGCGGGGAGGAAAGAGGGAAGCCTGATTGGAGGATGCCGAACGCTGACATCAGGGAGAGAGAGAGAGAGGCAGGAGAGGACAGAAATGGCCGATAACAACATGCTCACAGGGAGATGGGCAGACGGAAGAAGAGAGATGAGAGGAGGCAGAGAGAGAGATGAGAGGAGGCAGAGATGAGAGAGAGATGAGAGGAGACAGAGGGAGAGATGATAGGAGGCAGAGAGAGATGAGAGGAGGCAGAGGCAGAGAGAGAGATGAGCGGAGGCAGAGAGAGAGATGAGAGGAGGCAGAGGCAGAGAGAGAGATGAGAGGAGGCATAGAGAGATGAGAGGAGGCAGAGAGAGATGAGAGGAGGCAGAGGCAGAGAGAGAGATGAGAGGAGGCAGAGAGAGATGAGAGGAGGCAGAGAGAGAGATGAAGACTTGCCGCCATGCGATGAATCATTTTATCCACAAATCACGGAATCATTTCTAAAACGAGTGACATGGGAAATAAAAATGATGAGTAGCTCGCAGTTCTCCACACAAAGGACAGGAGGTGTGTGTGTGTGTGTGTGTGTGCGCGGCCAGGTTCCTGGGGATGCACTAGCTGGGTGGTGGTTGTGTGGACGTGTACCTGGCTCTGCATCTTGCTCTGCTGTTTGAGGCGAAGGTTCTCCGGAGTGTCAGCCACGCAGGTGAAGTTTGTCTTGGGGTAGTGTCTGAAACACACACACACACACACACACACACACACACACACAGACACACACACACACACAGACAGACACACACACACACACACACACACACACACACACAGACACACACACACACACAGACACACACACACACACACACACAGACACACACACACACACACACACACACACATACACACACACACACACACACACACAGACAGACACACAGACAGGGAGGAGAAAAGTATGTGAGATTCAGATCCACTCCCCCACAGGGCTGACACAGTGTAGTCCTCAGTAAGTCAAACAGCAGACCACACTGTCATGTTTGTTACTGTTCCGGCTGACTAGACCAGAGACATGAGAACACATTTACATTTAGTCATTTAGCAGACGCTCTTATCCAGAGCGACTTACAGTAAGTACAGGGACATTCCCCCGAGGCAAGTAGGGTGAAGTGCCTTGCCCAAGGACACAACATCATTGAGCCTGGCGGGGAATCGAACCGGCAACCTTCAGATTACTAGCCCGATTCCCTAACCCCTCAGCCATCTGACTCCCCCACACACATCTCTGGATCCCAGACTGGTAGTAGTGTTGAAGGAGTGTGTAAACAGGTATGGAACACACACACACACACACACACACACACACATACTAATAACAGTAACACAGACCAGCAGTAGTCAACTATCCTACCCCGCGCTCCACTTCAAACACATGCACTAAGACTCATTAGGCCAACAGGTTATCATATAGCAACGCTTTGCGAGCTTGCTCATAGATTTCCATTAGATGCATTTTTCATGTAGTCTGCATGTTATGCTTTGACCTGAAGCTATTCAAAACACTTGGACCCAGTATGTTAAAAACCCTTACAGCCCGATATAAAATACTTCAAAACCCAGCATGCCGTTGGGTGTGGAATGACCTCAATCTTCAGGCCTCTCGCTGCCTCTGGGTAACCCAGTTAGTTAAGCAATATGTTTCCTCGACAACTTGGTAAACACACAGAAAATGCCGTTTCTAACCCTAACCCAAAACCAGTTTTCTAAAGGAATGTGGTTCAATGACATACAATCCCCAATGCACAAACAAACAAACAAAAATACACATCTGGGATCACACAGTGGAGAGAAAGAGAGAGAGAGAGAGAGAGAGAGAGAGAGTGCCCAGGGTGGGGCGTGGATCATTTTGTCAAGAGGAATACTGTTCTGAAGCTCTCGATGCAACACAACAGCCACACGACCACTGCAAACGTAGGCAGGCTTGAGTGCAAGCTCTACCCTCTCTCTCTCCCCCTCTCTCTCTCCCCCCTCTCTCTCCCCCCTCTCTCTCCCCCCTCTCTCTCCCCACACACACACACACACACACACATTCCTAAAAGGCAGCAGCTGCTATCAGGTTCCATTCAAATGTAGCGGTTAGCTGAGCTAGCGGCGTTAGCGGCTTGAGCCGTGGCAGAGAGGAAGAGACTTTATGCCAGATCATGAGGATGGCTTTCTAGAAGCATCCTGTTTTAACGAGCTACAGTGTTGTAAAGGAAGCCCTTGCTGTGCCATTCTCCTCTCTGTCTGGGTGGCTTAAAGATTATTGCACCAGCAAGATACAGTAGTAAAAGTCATAATAGCATAATATTTGCATGTCTTATTTTTAGAGTAGGGTGTGTCTGGTTCGGGGCAGTGGCAGCACAGCCAGTGCCAAACAGAACTTCTTTGTTTTGAAAAACCGCCTAGAGGAACACAAGAGGGTGTAGCTTGCTTCCCATGTTACCCATTCGAAAACGTTTCGCGTTTTCGCGTTTGAACGTGTGTGTCAACGTGTGCAGCGTTTACGCATGTCTGGGTAGCCGACGCCAGGCTGAGAGTGCATGCGTGCGTAAGAGTCCGGGTTTGGTGCGCGCGTGCATGAGTCAGTCTTCACGAATCCTCATCCATCCGTAGGGGCTGCATAATAAGGTAATGAGTCACTGACACACACCCACACACACACTCACACACACCTACACACACACACAGCAGCACCGAGACAAGACAGGGCTGTGTGACGACCTAGTGACAGCTAGGCTCCGCCCACGGCACTTGTGAAGGACGGAACCAGTCATACGTGGCCGGCCTGCATCTTCAGAGTCTGGGAGCCCCCCTCCGTGTGCCCCCCTCCGCGTGCCCCCCTCCGCATGCCCCCCTCCGCATGCCCCCCTCCGCATGCCCCCCTCCGCATGCCCCCCTCCGCATGCACAGAGACTAGGAGGAAAGCAGAGCGGCACTAGGATGATAGTCAGAGTGCCGTCCACGCTGCCAGACTGCCGGAATCCATGACAGGCAGGGGCTAATATTTTAATGCACACGCAGGGAAGCTATTTCACTGACTGGGCTCTATTCCAAACCGTTTCCATCACCAGCGAGGGGCAGCACTCGCTTTCTGCGACGAGCGAGTGGCAGGATGCTGATATGTCATTCTGTGCGGTAAACAGACTTTAAATCACCCAGGTTATTCATTAACCACATATCTGAAGCCACCCATGTTAACTGCATGACTGCCCTGAATTTAATTAGCCGAGGCCTAAATGATGAAGGATTTCACAAACAGGGCACCAATGTGGCAACGTAATCACTGACTCGCACAATCCCCAGTCTGTCTGCCATCCCCAATTTCCCACAATCCCCAGTCTGTCTGCCATCCCCAATTTCCCACAATCCCCAGTCTGTCTGCCATCCCCAATTTCCCACAATCCCCACTGTCTTGTCTCCCACAATCCCCCGGTGGCCTCGCCCCACCAAAGAAAGAAATGCAATTCTCATGGCTGAGGTGGGTGGGCACAGCCAAGGGCGTATCTCCTGCTGAGGGCAGATATAGAAGAGTTCGTTCTCCGGTCGACGACCGCAGCAGAGCGACGGAACGCGGGGACGAGCGTTCCGTCCCCGGAGGGGCGGGCTCTTCCTCTGAGGGTGTTTACCTTAATGAGAGGGGACTTCAACAAACGGAAGGATGCATAATAAACACAGCGTGGGGGGGGGGGGGGGGTTAGTAATCCGAAGGTTGCCAGTTCGATTCCCGGTCATGCCAACTGACGTTGTGTCCTTGGGCAAGGCACTTCACCCTACTTGCCTCGGGGGAATGTCCCTGTACTTACTGTAAGTCGCTCTGGATAAGAGCGTCTGCTAAATGTAAATGTAGTCATTGTAAGAGCGTTCGGAATGGAGTCGAGAGACAGGAACAGCAGTCGTCACCCTGGCGCGAGAGAGACTAAGTAGAGTAGAGTAGAGTAGCTTATTGGATTGTGCACAGGCGGACAGATGGAGCAGCATATTGTGCGTCAGGGTTCGGGGAGAGGATGCGTTAGTTAGTGTATCCTTAACAAACAGGCAGAACCAATGGTGCCTTCCCCTGAAAATGCATGAGTGAAACGCAAGTGAAAACAGAAAAGCTTGTCAGAACACGAAGCCACGCCTTCACTCCACATTCACTCCACATTCTCCCCCCCCCCGCCTTTGACCGCACGCATGAATGCAAGCGTACACACACACAGCGAGGTGAAGTGAAAATGGTGCCAGGTTCGTGGGAGTGTAGCACTGGGGGATTCCAAGGATTCCTCACCGGCCTTGAAAGCGTGGGCATACGTGGGAGTAGGAGAGTGTGTGTGGAAGCCTGTGTGTGTCCGTGTGTGTGTTTCCGTGTGTGTGTGTCCATGTGTGTGTGTGTGTGTTTCCGTGTGTGTGTGTTTCCGTGTGTGTGTCCATGTGTGTGTGTGTCCATGTGTGTGTGTGTCCATGTGTGTGTGTGTGTGTGTCCATGTGTGTGTGTGTGTGTCCATGTGTGTGTGTGGCCATGTGTGTGTGTGTCCATGTGTGTGTGTGTGTGTCCATGTGTGTGTGTGTGTGTCCATGTGTGTGTGTGTCCATGTGTGTGTGTGTGTGTCCATGTGTGTGTGTGTGTGTCCATGTGTGTGTGTGTGTGTCCATGTGTGTGTGTGTCACTCCAGAGGAACTCGTGGAATTTCCCTCGCTGAGCCCCCCTGAGGAGAGGGCAGAGGGGTGGGGGTGGGGGTGAGAGGAGAGCAGGGGGTGTGTCCTTTCCCACACTACCCCCTCGCTCTCCCTCTCTGGGGGCGCAGGGGATGCCAGAGAGAGAGAGAGGGGTGGAGAGGAGGAGAAAAGACAGGAAGTTGCATCCACTGGGAAACACACAGCTGGGCTGGAACACACACACACACACACACTCAAAGCATCTTGGGTCGGTTAACTTCCCCGTCTTTGGTCTTTAGCGATGATGAAATCTGACGTGGTGATATCTCGGGAATGTGGGAGTGAACTGTGCATTGTGTGTGTCTTATGGCACAAGTTCCTACTTGTGAACTGTGCATTGTGCGTGTCTTATTGCACAGTTCCTACTTGTGAACTGTGCATTGTGCGTGTCTTATTGCACAGTTCCTGCGTGTGCGAGGGACTACTTACGCGTTGCAGTAGGGCTTCTTTTCGAAGCCTTTGTAATTCTTCATGTTTAGAGTCATTTTGCAGATCTCGCAGCTGAAGCATCCTTTGTGCCAGTACTGTCAGAGAGAGAAAGAGAGAGAGAGAGAGAGAGAGAGAGAGAGAGAGAGAGAGAGAGAGAGAGAGAGAGAGAGAGAGAGAGAGAGAGAGAGAGAGAGAGAGAGAGACAAAGACGGGTAAAAGACAAAGATTAGACATTATTCCACCAAAGGGGCTTCAACCACACGTTACTGCATGGCTGTGTGGGGCAATCATTTGCCCAAATGAGGCCAACCAGGAACTACATTTAGCCTAATACCTTTCAGGGTTTGCAGGTTAGGAGGAGGAAGCGAAAGAGACACACCAACTGATGTAGAAAGGAAGTTAGGTTTCCATCACAGCTTCATAGAGTTGCAGGGGTGCAAGACTTCCTCTTTCTCTACCATGGTTATTTATAACACAGCCATTTCAGTGGAGCTTAACGAGTAGGGAAGGATCTGTGTATGTGTGTTTATGTAAATGCATTATCAGAACGCCAACTGTTATGTGTAACCAATCCACTTGGAAGGAAATTGGCAGAAAAATTAATAAAAAAAGAATTGACTTCCTGAATAAAAAATGTTGTTTTTGTTTTTGCTAAACAACCTGTCCTCAGAGCTGCTCCCTGGGGCAGGGCGAGCTTACAGGAAGGTCAGGGCGCTGGAATACGCATCCCCATCCTCCTGTCACGGGGAGGAAGAGAGAGGGCTCTTTTGCATGTTCAACCTTATCAAGCCGGTCAAAGGCAGCGGTCACACCTGGAAATACTATCCAAACACACAACAACATAACTGGGACTGGAGGGTTTGACTAACTTAGTTTTAGACGACCACTGATTGCCTCCGGGTTAACGCCCCGTTCGAAAGGTGAATGTTTATAAATGTTAAACGGGGCGTACACCTCGACAAGGATTCATCTTAGTCGTCGTAAAAAGGCCTGTAGCTGGGTAGATGACAAAAGCAGTTCAATTCCAGGGTTTCCAGATCTTGGTTAATCATACTGACTAATACAGTACACATGTAGCATGTTCACACACACTAGACCCACAGAAAGGACTCCCATGTACCCCCTCCTGCTGACAGAAACACTCTGCTGCTGGACTGACAACCAGGAAATGTTCCCATGCTCTGTTTGGGTCTGGAGACTCCCTTTCTCTCCTCGTCTGTCGTTCTGCTCATTTCTGTAGTCCTGTCTATCTCTCACCCTCCATCTCTCTCTCCCTCCATCTCTCTCTCTCCCTCCTCTCTCCCTCCGTCCATCTCTCTCCGTCCATCTCTCTCTCTCCCTCCATCTCTCTCCCTCCATCTCTCTCCGTCCATCTCTCTCCCTCCATCTCTCTCCGTAACAACCCGGCCTCTTTGCTTCTCATCCCCTCCCCCTCCTCCCTGCCCTCCTCCTCCTCCTCCTCTCTCCTCTCTCCCTTGGCAGCAGGATGATCTGTGGCTGGGGGGTTCAGAGGGGGACTGAGGGAGGGAGGCCGGAGGGAGGGTGGAAGCAGGGAAGGAATATGAAAGGAAGTAGAGAGGGGAGGGGGTGGAGTGAGGCAATGATCTGGCTGTTCCTGCTTGTCATCAAGGGAAGAAGAGCGAGGGAGGGGAGGGGGCAGAGTGGGATAGAGAAAATAAAGAGGGAGTCCTTATTAACGTGGCCCGGAGGCATTCTGCCATCCTTCCCTCTCTCTCTTTCTCCCTCTCTCTTCATCACTATACATTCCACTCCACTCGTCTATACACACACACACACACAGATCTTTAGACTTAACAGTCCGGATCAAAACAGAACACACACAAAGATATATGGGCCTTACGGTACATACATAAGCCTGCGAGCGCACACACACACACACACACTCAATGTGTTGGGGAGAGGGCATTAGCTGATGCATCCATCATTTAGCCTGTGTGCGGAGATGGGAGGATAATAAAGCAGACCTATGTGCTCCAGTCCTGATACAGAGCTGGCTATAAATCACTGGGATGGGCCTCTCTCCTTGGTTCACTGTCTGGGACCTCAGATTAGCCACAGCTTTGTAGACAATAACTACACCTTTACCTCTACTGATTAGACATTAATTAACAAAGAACATATGAGATCATATACTAATAATAATAACAACAAGTATTACATAATAGGAGATTTAAACTCAGGAAATCGCTTGAAACATGGAGCTGTGACACCAATACAGGGTGCCAGTCTGGTTGCTTCTCTTTGGCTTGTATGGGTTTGTGTGGGTTTGTGTGGGTTTGTGTGTTTCGTACAAGGCTGCTGACCAGCAGATGGGTCATACAAAAGAGCCAGGTTCATACTGGACACAGGCCCTGAGCCCTGGTCAATGAAGGTCTGATCCACGGCCAAACAATCCCCTGACTAAGAGAGACAGGAGGACCTCCATAGACAAACACAGCCCCTCTCCCTCTCTCTCACTCTCACTCTCGTTCTCTCCCTCGCTCTCCCTCTCTCTCTCTCTCCCTCACTCTCCCTCACTCTCCCTCTCCCTCACTCTCACTCTCCCTCACTCTCACTCTCGTTCTCTCCTTCGCTCTCCCTCTCTCCCTCCCTCTCTCTCTCCCTCTCTCTCTCTCTCTCCCTCTCTCTGGCTGGCTGGCTGGAATAGAGGCCTAACTTCTCTGCGGCTCTGGCACTGTCCATCCCAGACACTCAGAGGAGAGCCTGGGCGTTTCCCCGACTACTCTCTTGGTCGTGACCATCTGCAGCTGTGGCGGCCATCTTGGTCTCTCTTCTTGTAGCCCAGTCAAGGTGAGATGTCCCACCGCCTACAGTAGCCTGTTACATGGAGAGGAGAATGCGACAAACTGAAGAATGTCAAGTGGAGTTTGAATCTAATGCGTTGGGGGTGAAGTGGAACTAATATGGTCTGAGTGCTGGACTTTGATCCTGTTTCCTGGGGGTAAATATTGACCTTGGGTAGGTTACACACAACAGGCCTGTCCTCCAGTATTTAACCGGCAATTCCATACACCATCCAACCTGCTAACCCACATTCCACCATGTCTACCCCCTCACCCAGATCCCATGACCCCTCTCAGGTGAGTGTAGAAACGGGGAGAGAGAGGGGGGGGGGGGGGGGGGGAAGAGAATTAAAGACATTGCAAAAGAGTGAGAGAAAAAGGGGAAGGAGGGAGGAAGATGGAGAGGGAGAGAGAGGTCTGAGGGGGGAGGACTATGCAAAGGAAAACCTGGCTGTGGGTACAGAGGCTTGTTCTGGCAGTCAGTTGGAAAACCAGGACACTGCAGAGAGAGAGCCCTAGAAAAAAACACACCCTATGAAGCGAGATTGTCTTCCTGCATCAGCGCAGCTCCAGGGCACGTGCGTGTGTGTGTGTGTGAGTGTGTGAACATGATGCATGCGTGTCAGCAGGATCCGAGACTACTGTACACTCAAGAGAACATGCTCGGTCAGCCTAGGAACGCCCTCAGACTGAGACGGAAAGCCGGGCTCGTTTGAACAACCCCTGCAGCACATCCCTCCTCCAGACTGGAGCTGGGGGGGTGGGTGGCTACGCTAGGGGTTCAAGGCAGTGCCTGTGTCTGTGCTCACTGACTTACTACCAAACGTGTAACCGAAAGCATCCCAACTGTACAGATGTAAACGTGAGACATGGTTTCACTTCATTGCTAGGAGTATGAATGAGTATGTAAATTAATGGTGGCGCTCTACAATCACTGTGTGCGTGTGTGTGTGCGCGTGTGTGTGCGTGCGTGTTCACTCCACGGCAACAGACACCGAGCCCTGGGCCCACATCTGGCTCTCAGTTTTAGAGGAAACTCATTAAACTCCATCGGTAATTACTAACCGACCTGATCCATTTGTTTATACAACAATGCACGTCTTTCATGTCACCCAGCGGGGACACAGAGCAGTGATGGCACGGGGGTTCTCTATCAAAGTATGCACTTAACACGCATTTTCAAACCACTCTTAAGAGTGGATGTGTTATAGTGTGCACTTAGCGTCCGCCTGGCACCCGCCTGGTGCCCGCCTGGTGCCCTGTCTGTCTGGAAGCCCTTCCGAGGAGGACCTGAGAGGACCGGCTCTGCTGAGGAGGGGGGGCGGACTCACTGCTGTCTAGTCATGGTGCACCTTCACCTGAACTCCCCTACACGGGCGTGTCCCCTTATAGTGACCTGGCCACTTCTCTTACATTTACATTTAGTCATTTAGCAGACGCTCTTATCCAGAGCGACTTACAGTAAGTACAGGGACATTCCCCCGAGGCAAGTAGGGTGAAGTGCCTTGCCCAAGGACACAACGTCAGTTGGCATGACCGGGAATCAAACTGGCAACCTTCGGATTACTAGCCCGATTCCCTCACCGACTCTTAGGTGGGGAGTGTGACTCGGACAGGCATATTGCTGTTCTCTGGTCAGGGGACCAGGCATGCCATGCGACAACATGTAAACACCAGACATTTCCATACACTTTTTATTACCTATGTACAATATTCAAATAATCCTGCATCTGTGGACTAGTCTCATGTCAGATGATGTGCAATTCAAATATGTCCCATAATGGTCAGACAAATATACTGCCTATCCTCCATTTAGTCATAATAGCCTCTTGGGCTTAATAATGTTTTCCAACAAAATGTGGTTTAAAAACAGAATTTGTGTATATATACAGTATATCTAGACAGATTGTTCCAGATTGCAGGGTCATGTTGACCAGTTTGTACGGCCCCCTTACAGCCAGCCGGAGGGAGGCACACGAGCAGGCATGCCAGCCTCACATTAGTCCCACTGTGCTGTCCTGTACTGTCCTGTGCTGTGCTGTGCTGTCCTGTACTGTCCTGTCCTGTCCTGTCCTGTCCTGTCCTGTACTGTCCTTTCCTGTGCTGTGCTGTCCTGTCCTGTGCTGTGCTGTGCTGTCCTGTGCTGTCCTGTACTGTACTGTCCTGTCCTGTACTGTCCTGTTCAAACTGCGAATGTGCCTTGTGAGTCTGCATGTGAGACAGCTTTGCACATGTTTGATAGACAATTTATAACACTATATCCTTTCCTCCCATACAGCTAAAGAGCAGACTATGTCATGGTATGTCACAATTAATTATTAACGCTTGCAAAATAATGGAGGAGTCCTTGAAGAAGGCTTCTCCTATTGGCTGGATCTGCCTCAGTCTCAAAGGAAGAGCATGCATCACATGCTGGAAGAGTATGTGACACAGCTCCATCTCACACAGGAAAGGGAGCCTAATCATTCTATCTTCACTGACATAGGCAACGGTCTAAAACGTCCACACCCGCCATAAAAAAAATCACATTCAAATGTACGGGAAGCACTGTGCTGACACATCGCTGCTTGCACAAGCACGACTTCGCTCGTGTCTCTTTTCCAAACACAAATTTGTTTGAATTAGCGTGGTTTGCATATCGATTTCCTTGATCACAGTGTGTGTGTGTGTGTATCTAGATGTCTCCATTTGAAACCCTGTTTAAAAGCCTGCTGACCTCAGGGCTTCCTCGGTCAACAGCACTGCCCAGCACTCACTTCCTGTCTTTACGTGTCCTCAGCTGCCCCCTCCTTCTGAGGGGACCAGCCCACCGCTGCTGTACTGCTACACAGCTCCACAGACAAGCAGCCATCTGTGGCACAGCCTCTCCATAGGCCACACGTTAGACCGTGAGGGTGGCGGGCAAACAGGTAGGCTATTCAGCAACTGCTGACCACCGCAAGCTGGCCTGCCCTGTCCTCACGCGAGACAGGCCGGGGAGGAGGACGTCCTCGCTTGCCAAACAGGAGAGGGGCGTCCGGAGCCGCAGAGAGGGAGAGGAGCTGGGGGGAAGTTGTTTTCACGTCTGAGAGGAGGAGGAGTGCCTCTGCCGAACGGCCGCATGGACAGACGCTCTAGAATGGCAGGCCCCTTTTCCTGTCTGCACTTCAGAGCAGGGCGACGGCACAAACCTCTGACAGAGCACGTTCTATGGGAGTGTCTGTCTGACGGAATGCAAGCTGCTCCAGGCAGTGCTTCCAGAACACTCTTGGGTTCTGTTTGCAAACCCAGCTCTTATCAGTGTTTTCACTCCTCTGAAATGAATTTGCTGCACTTAAGGACCATATTTGCACCTGGTGTCATCTCAATCGTAAAAAAACTAAAAACGAAACAAAAAATGTTTTACAGTTATTCTGCAAGAATACGGAAACTGGACTACAATACTAAAAGCATGAGACAACAGGCATAGGCTGTGGACCATAGGTTAATATAAATGGTGATGAAAAGATTGGTTGAGCTTCCGCAACAATTAATTGGTCTAAATGCACTGTACAATCTTAAGAGCAAAGACACTGACGGCTGGCCTCGGCCCTCATCCCAAGGGAGTCTATAGATTTCCACACCCTGATAGATACCATTAGGCCTGTTTATCTATCCATAGATATGTGACAGTGAGCCAGTAAACACTAATGTTGGATGGTTATCACACTGATCACAAAACAACAATATTGTGCTCTAATCTACTGAGCTAAGCAGTTATGTAAGCAAGCTTCCTAACATCAGAATAGTTTCTTTAGTAATGACAAATAAATGACTTATTTAGAGGCCTGGCAGGCTAAATATACATCTGGTCTTGATCACAAAAACGACCCAAAATTAGAACATTAAACCATAATAGTTATTCGAAAAAAGTATTTGGATAAAACATATAACAAAACAATCCCCTTGTTGAAGTAGATTCTGTCAAACCCCACATTTCTTCTGAGTAGAGCTGCTGGTTGTGAACGGAACAGGAAACGTTTGCTTTGCTAATTATTAAACTGTAGTAAAAGCAATAGCTAAGGCTATCTAGCTATGGTTTTTTTACGATCATGCTTAGGTATGTGAGTCTATGAACGCAGAAATGCAATAGAAGTACTTAAACAACTAAATTCGGGGTTAAACGCAACGCAACACTCACGCAAATAACCTAAAAAATTTGGATTTACTGAAGAATGGCTACATTGTCACTGACACAGGCTTTTGAGTAGGCACGCTAGTAGCTAGCTCGTCTATTAGCTCAGGAGATCCGGGGCTAGGTAGGTTCCCTCGTTTTGAACAAAACGGGAGATGGCCCTTCAGCCGTCAAGTGGCCGTGCGGCTACAGAAGCTTTGCTCAAATGGTGACTATGCGGCATCGGGATTACTTTGATAAAACACCCGAGCGGCCTCTTGTACTGACGATTAATGGAATCAGAATAAGGTCCATGCGGAAGCTTTGTGTAACGATAGTTACACTTAAGCCTAAGCAGCTAGTCTACTTGTCTTGTCAAATATTTCTTAAGCGAATCAACAGCCTTCTTCCTCCTCTCTCCGCCTTCGAAACATTTACCGATTTCAGTGTCTTATTATCTACATGGAATAGCATAGCTACTAGCTAAGGCAGTGATTTCGGTGGTCATAACTGCCAGATGCTGTTTTTTTTTATCTTAAATGTGAGTCACTTCCTACAGTCAGTACACTTGCTTGGTTAAAAGTAGCAACGTTTTTTTCTGTGTTGAACAGTAGGCACCTATGAACATCAAACCACCCTGAGGAATGCAAAAAGCGGGAAGTTGTAACACCGCGGGGCGGCCCTGCTACCCTACACGAAAGACACTTATGACATGAATGCATGGAAAGCTTGCTAGCTAGTGCTACCTGTCTTTAGTGTTGGCTAATTGTAACATATTCATATATTCAATAGGCTATATAGTGAAATTAGGCAAATACTGAAAGCGAATATGGGAGGAGATAGCCTTTGTATGCTAGACTCTTGTATGCAATGGAAAGAACGGAAAATATTGTTCTCACCTTGTCCAGACAATTCACTTTTTCCGTGGGGTACACGACTCGATTACATCTGCCACACAACGGATTCATGTTTGAGCCGGATTGCTCTCTCTAGCAAGATAGCTAAGAAACAAGAACTGTGAAAAATGTAAAGTCGCAAGATTTGTTGATTAAAAATGTTCTTCAGAACAATTCGAGTTTGGCAAAAAGATTTATCAATCAAATCCAAGAGAGTGTTATCGTTGAAAGCGCACAGCTGGCTGTCATTCTACGAACCAGACACGGAAAGCGCGGTCACGGCGCTTCTCTTTCCAACGCCGCGCTCCCGAGGAGAAAACGAAGGGGGTGGTTCCAGGAAGGAAGCGCAACAACAGTGATTGGGTGGTACAATGTTAAAAGAGATGACCAGCGACTTAATAAAGACACATTTGTATTTGATTTCTTGAATCAAAGCAAAGCGACATTATATTTACAAATGCATCTGAGGTGCAGGAAACCTAGCCTATCGCGTTACTTATTCAAATTTCAGCAGCAGTCCTTTCACACACATACCGACAACGTAACAAGTGTTCCCCAAATCAAGGTCAATCACTACTACAACAATCCAAAGAATAGTATCTTGTCAAATTCCACCCATCAAATTCAGAATTTCCATCGGTTACTGCCCATGTGAAACTCCTAATCGTTTTGCTCTGGGTGACATCTGCTGCCAAGAGACAGGAATTGGATTTGTAACGGAATATCAAATGTAAGCTCTTGTGAAGCTCTGCTTTCATCTTATCATCAAAAATAGGCTTATACATTATTACAGTAAACATACTTATGAACATACGTATAGCATAGTAAATAGAATATAGATTTGAGAAATGCACCATTTATTCAAGAAAAACCAAACAATTATAAACATTTACATGAGGAAGACAAGCAAGGATTAGGGCGTTGTGGTTGCTATACAAGGTGTCTTACCCTTACAGGGTACAATATATTTCACAGTTTATTCAAGTAGGTGCAGATGACATATTCAAAAGGACATTTTAATAAAGGAATTGCCACCCACCAACAGAAAAACTGAACTGAAATGAATTGAGTCAGAAGACTGAGATTAGACTTCAATCACTACTGAACTATATTTGGCACGTCAAATTCCAGTTCTTCTTTCCTTTCAGCATTGTGCAGCTTCGGCAATGGAATCTTTCTCATGACCCTCAAATTCAACTTGTGTGTAACTAGACTGCAATACCTTTTTTCTGAATGTCATGGACGGCCAGTTGCGTCGCTGTGGAAATGAAGCAAATGAGAAAATCTTTCAGGGTTAAAGTGAAGCAGAACAGGCCTCTTAAAAAACAATAGTTTGCATCCGGCTGGAATGCATGGATTGGATAAGAGCACAGGAGGAAGGGGACTGTGTGTGTTGGGATGAGTTACAGAATAACAGCCTGTCTGCTGCAGTGACGGCAATACAAACCTGGATGAGGTAGATGGGGGATGCAGCAGGGGAATGGAAGCTGACATACAGAGCCAGTAGCACCATGGCCAGCAGGAGCATCACCGCGGACACCACACCAGCTATAACGCCTGCGTGAGCTGATCCCTCATGCTGCCTCGGGTGGCCTGTCTTCAGATCTACAGACGGGCATCGGGGCGAGAAACACAACCAGGGTTGTGTAACCATGGTTTCATACACCCGGTGATTAAAGCCAAATCAAGATAGACCCACCTTTGCCGTTGTACTTGACAACTTGTTTGGTGTCATCTGCAGGTAGAAAAATGTTTGGTTGCAAAACGATGTCACTTGATAATATCGTTGTAATTTCTTATATTAGTCATGTATACACTCACCAGCACTCACAGGGTCTTCTGGTAGAGGACACAAGTGAGTTGTGGCTTCAGGCTTGGAAGGTCTTGGGGGATCAATGGAGCTATCGGGTCCTCCCCGTGAATAATCCTCACAGGAGACATCTGTGGACTGTTCATGTGAAACAGCTCATAGGAATGGGCCTTACTTTGTATGGGGTGTTATAAATGAAATTGTTCAACGCTTACCTCCTTCGAGCAGGCATAGTCCAGCCACTCCTGTCTGTGTCTGTCCATTCCATCTGAGCACCTGAAACATTTACATTTAGTCATTCAGCAGATGCTCTTATCCAGAGCGACTTACAGTACAGTAAGTACAGGGACATTCTCCCCGAGGCAAGTAGGGTGAAGTGCCTTGCCCAAGGACACAACGTCATTTGGCACAGCCGGGAATCAAACCAAAAACCTTCTGATTAAGAGCCCGACTCCCTAACCGTTCAGCCATCTGACCCCATTCAGGGGTAAGATGAAACAGGCAGCAACAAACACGATTAGACTAACAAGACTTACGTGTAGTTTCCCGCAATCTTTTTTTGCTCACCTCTGGAGGACGTTACACCAGGTACAGCCGGAAGTTAGGTTAGATGAGAGGCACAGCTCACAACTGTCATGATTTAGGCAAGCTGGACAAGGGAAGAGAGGGAGACTCAGCCTGAGAGGAAGCCTGGCATGGATGGTTAGTGTTTCTCTATGTTGATGAAGTGCTTCGTGTAAGATGACAGGCACACTCGTTCAGAGTTAGAGAGGAACAGCTTACTCGGAAGTGGTGTGAACTCAAAGGCAGAGTGGTTGGTGATCTTGGTTGTATCTACCTCCACCCGATGATACTCATACACGGTACGACGTTGGGAAACTGCATGGAAGATGGAAGAAAATTGTGTTTTATTAACTTTCAAGAGAGCTTCTGAGAAAGGCTAGTTAAGGTAACTTCAACTTGGACATCTACAGATGGTGATTTGCTGCTGACCTGTGGATAGTTTAGAGGGTTCTAGAACCATGAAGGCATCTGACAAGCCTGCCTTCACCGGGTGCTCTGGTGAACTTAGAACCTCCACTGACATAGGTATCTGGCAGAGCAAGGGAATTCAGATGTACAGACATAGCAATGGACACAAACTTAAGTACAAGCGTGTGTCTTCATGAAATACAATTTGAACTAAGAAAATATGGAAAGTTATTGGAAGTGTGCATCAGGGAAGTGAGTCTCACATCCTGGTAGCTGAATGTGATGGTCCCTGTGCGATGTAGGGCAGCCTGGAAAGTGAATGCTCCTTCTGTCTCCCTCCCTTGCAGTCGGACTCTCTCCCACTGAACGACAAACACCTCACCTGCAGTCAATACAGGTCATCAAGGGGTCAGGCTAGCCTTGAGGCAAACCGAGGACCTTACGGCATATCGCCATAGCTCACCATTGTCAAGGTACTGCACAGTGGACTCCTTAGAGTAGCTGGGGTCAAAGTTCGCCATAAGTGGAGCAATGTATTGGGTTGCTGTAAGCATCCGATGTGTGACGTCTCCCATGAATATAAACCCTGGAGATGGACAGAAGCCGATTAAAAGGAAGAACAAATTTGGTTCTAGCGACTGTCAAAGAAAAATAATGAAATTTACCTCCAGTTGCTATGGTGACTTGTCTCAGGTTATGTCCATAGAATGGAAAGTCAAATGACAAAGCAACCTTCTGGAGATCAATGAGACAATCATACTGGTCAAATATCTGTATATTCTACATATTTATAAAATCAGGGGGCATCCGGATTTGAACCGGGGACCTCTCGATCTGCAGTCGAATGCTCTACCACTGAGCTATACCCCCACATGAAATTTCAGTGAAGCAATTCCTGACTCATTGTGTCAAAAGCAGCAGGCTTTGTTTTACACCTTTCCCAATCCCAGGGTTAGTTATTCGTCATTCTCTAGGGTTTCATTTATATGCAAACTTACTCTGGTTGGTGTGTGCGTGTGTGTGTGTGCGTGTGTTTGACTCTGTATACAACTCACCGCAGCCTGTCTGTGGGTATTTGACAAAATGCCGTGCATTCTAACTTGTCCTTGCTGGAGGTCGCTCATGTCTACCCAGAGTTCACCTGGGCGATTGTTTTCTTGGCCAAAACTACGCCAGGAGTAGTATGTTCCAGAGTCCTCCGGTTATGAACAAAAAGGGGCAGATGTGGGTGATAAATATTTGTTTTAAATCAGGGTAAAAACAAAAAAACATGACGTGACATTAAAAAAATCTTCGATTTCTCATTCCAGCTGGAAGGTTGCAATATAGAACTCTTCAAGTTCTGAAAACGGCCAGCAGAGAGCAGTGTAATACAATTTTACTGCTTTCTCATCACAGAAACAGATGTGTGTATCCTCTTTAGTCCACACTTACCACTAAATGTGTCATGTTGTCTGGCAGGGTGTCAATAGTCAGTCCCTCCTCCAGTGTGTGTCTGCCCACTCTGGCATGACCTGAAGATGACCTCTGACCTCTGACACGTACTTCTGACAGTTCCTCATACTGTAGACCTGTAATATAGACCAAACAAAGTAATAAAAATTACTACAGGAATATAATCTGTATGCGGGATGTGGGACAATCTTATATTTGGGAGACTTAGGAGACTTTTGAACTCCATGACCACAGACACCATTTTTTGTTTGTTTCTGACAGCCATTGTGGTTTAACAGTGTCTTACTCTTCTGTAGAAATAATTGATACCCTACTCTGCTACTTTACTCTCTATTATACTTACCCCATAAACATAGCCGTCAAAATGGTTAACTGTTCTCTGTTTAATTGTGTATGTTGCCACGACATGCTCCTACAACCAAACCACACATGTGGATGTTGTTGGGTTTTCTGTTTCTAGGTGGGTCTGATCTCTGAGGACAAGTCATCTTATCATAACAAATATGCTCATAGCTTATAATTTCCTTTAGACAATTGTACATGCACGTGTATATATAGAAATATATTTATATTACGGGGGAACAGGTCTGAACTTTTTAGACCTTTAGCAGTAACTCAAAGCCCATCATAGCCTTCTACGTTTGCGCAAGAAATTGCGTGGTGTTTGCTGACGTCATTCATGGTATATAAACCATGCGTCCTCTTGAATTTTCGCGGGGTGTCTCTTCTAACCCTAATTTTGGGCGGCTCTCTGTACTAACAACGTTTACTGTTTTCTCTCTCTAGCTTTCAGTGAACGACAGGGAGTTTTCGAACGACCGTAGGATTATGGCGAACAAAAAAAAGCATAGAGAAACACTCCGTCAAGCTCGATCTTCTCGAAAGAAATGCCACGAACATGCCGTGGTCAGCATGGCTGCCGCGAAGAGTTCGCCTCTGCTGCTCTGGTGTTTTCTTCGGAAGAATACTTATGTCGAGCAGATAAAAATGAGCTGGGTGTATCTTACAGGTCTGTTTTGTGACACTGCTAGAAAGCTCGCGCTCAGACATTTTAACGTTGGCTAAGAGGAAGGGGTTAAGGGGAGATAGCAACTCGGTAATGTGGTAGTATTAGCTTGGAATGGGCTACAATGAACACCGAACTTAAGAAAGTCGGAATGCATTATGCTAGTTAGGGACACAAGGATCTTTGCTCGAGGACATGTTCTCCAACTGAACATCTTGCCCGTTTAATTTTATGCTCGTGGTCTTGTTAAGCTGACGGACGAGTGGAATCAGGTGTGCCGCTGTGGCAGACTGTCCTAATCCTGTTTTCAATGTCGTAACTCCACTAAAGTTCAAGTGGTTTGTCCTTGGTACAAATATAAGACGATGCCTGTGGCGGGTTGCCTATAAACAGACGCATAAACCAAACCCCAAAATAACCCCTTGAGTGGAATGTGCATGCACAATAATCTGATGCCATGGTGGCTTTGGAGTGTGGGTGGGTATGCATGATGGGACTGAATGTTAACCGAGACGTTGTCCGCTCACCTTAGCCTTAAAATAAAAGATGAGGGAGTGTGGAAAGAAACACAAAGGACTGCTCATAACATTAAATGGACCACCGACACAATGTGTTATTCATTGCCTGTCTGATTTTTGTGCCAGTGACCTGTCCAGACATGTATCATGATTACTGAAACTCGGAGACTTTACACCCTAGCTGTTGAGTCCATCAGAACAGTTTCTGTGTTTGCTGTGCTCGATGCACGGCACTAGAGTATGGTATTTCATATTTTAATAAATGTTCATTTTCTGTTTATCATACAGAACCAATGAACTATGACTCCTAGACATGGAAATACTCCAAAAAGTATGGACCAAGTCCAGGGGTTGCCATGTCATGGAAAGCTGAGGAAGATTTACATTTTCTGGTTTAAAGGCAGAATTGTTGAAGGGATTTAGGGTTGTAGCATGTCGGCTCAGGTCAGGGCTCCAGTGTAGACCCCCTAGGTCAGAGGCACTAAACCAGTTATTCAGGAGAGTCATTTTCATCCCAGGGTGTACAGCACAAATTCAGTCGTCTGCTTGGGACATTAAAGTTACCCTGGTGCCTTAAATGGCTCCTTAACCATGCCTTTTTCTGCGAGTGGTCAGCATAAAACTGGGGTGAGAGGGCACACCCTTTCCTGAGGAGGCTCTGGGGGAAGACTAAGTAGCATCCATTTTCCCGATGTCTCTCCTTCACCATCCAGCACAGTGCTGCTACTCCTACGCTTCAAGGTCCCTGTATCAATATCAGTAGGAGGGAGGAAGTAGGGCCAGACACTACATAGCAAACCGGAACAGGTCTTTACACTGACACTAATCAGCTGAAAGCAAAGCAAACACAATTGTTGGTGTAGCTAGAGGTTTAAAAGGTTTCCCCCAAAAAATATTTTTGATTGTTTTTCAAAAATAGATAGTAGTTGATGAGGACTTTACTAAACTCTACGGTACTCTGCTCTGCATTCATCTTTTTTATTGACAACGGTATGCTGTTCATTTTGGCCCTGCCATAGAGTATGTGAAATTATTCAGTACATGACAACATTTATATGACAACTGGCATTATGAATAAAATAGCGAATATGGACACTGACATATCCCTCTAATGAAAACAAGAGTGCTGTGTTATCTCAGATGTAATCTGTTATGGTGAAACTCAATCGCAGAGTGGATGAGGTCAACAGGATGATTTATGTTCTTCAAGCTGCGATAAAAAAAAGCCTGTGTTTAATGAGCAGAGGAAATACGAGGATCCAAGCCAAAACCAATTCTTACAGGAGTGCTATACAAGTGCATCAACATGCATCCTTCCAAAGAATCCAGAAAATAGTTTCTCTAACCCTGGAAAAGAATTGCTGAACCTCTATCTTTATTTCACAGTTGGCCTTTGCACTCTCAACAAAGGGCTTGTGGTTGTTACACAAGGTCACAGCACTGATCACTGGTATTGTTAATGGGAGTCAGGTGGCTGAGCGGTGAGGGAGTCGGGCTAGTAATCTGAAGGTTGCCAGTTAGATTCCCGGCCGTGCCAAATTACGTTGTGTCCTTGGGCAAGGCACTTCACCCTACTTGCCTCGGGGGAAATGTCCCTGTACTTACTGTAAGTCGCTCTGGATAAGAGCGTCTGCTAAATGACTAAATAAAAAAAGAGCGTTCTAAGAGCGTTTTTCGTTCTTAGAACGTTCTTAAGAAGCTCTTAGCGTTAAGAGCTTCTTAACGAATCTGGGAAACCCGGCCAATTTCTATGTCATTTCAAAGTAGATTTTGTACATCCACATTCTCCACTTCTGTTGCTCTCTTTACAGACTTGGCCTACAGCATCTGCAACGTATCCAAGACATTTGTTAAGTTCTAAACAGGACAGGGGACAAGGAGCCAAGGTCTGAGGTCACCAGTCAGTATCACAATTCATTTTAAATCCTCAGTTTTGTGTTTTTATAATCTGGTTTAGATGCTGTAGATGGCTCTCTAGGGACAAGTCCTCTTGATCCTATTTCATACCATACGGCTATTGTGCTATGCAACATTAGTAAAACAATCTCCTTATTGCTGAGAAGATTTTTCAAGAGTTGTTGATCGCATCTGCAATAGAGGGGTGATTGACCTTGAGGACATCAGATCAAAACAAAGATCACTTAAATGAAAAACCTAATATTATCTGTGATCAAAGACTCAAGTTCCAAGTGAAATTTCCTTCTTTAATCATGGACTGTCAAGATAAAATATTGAGTTGTGATAGGGTCGATAAGAGAAATATGATTGATTGTGTGACGTGAGTGAGGTCTACTACCTAAACAGACATTGTATTTAAATCACACTTCTTCATTGCAATATTCCACATGCACTTCAGTATATTAGGCCACTAGCACCTAGCTCAAACTGCTTTCACATATGGAGACCAATTCTGAAAATAAATATACAAATAGGCATATCTAACCATAAATCTTTCAATACATGCTCACAGAAATCCATAAAGCTATAGCATTTGTTCTCTTTCACACAAGCTACCTCTCTGGAATGCTTCAAAACACTTGATGAAGACTGGAAGAAAAAAAGGAACATCTAAATTTAAGCATAAGCAATGCTTTTGAGGGCTGGTGTCTAGAGTCATTTGCGTGTTTGTGGAATAGGGTGTTTTTGTGGTGCCATTTTATTGTAAACAAAGTCTTACTTTTGTGTGCCCACTTGCCTGTCTACAACAAAACCATGCACCAGCTCATTCTTTATTACTTTATCAAGTGGCTCAGACTGATTTTGTGGCTGTTCTGTAGGTTGTACTGTAGGTCATAATATAAGTGAATATTCAATATATAAATGAAATATTCTTTCATAATTGACATATCTTTTATAGTATTCTACATATAATTTATTGCATGCTACCTGCTGTTACTATCCTTCACTGTATTCAATCACATAAATAATTCATGCATGGGCGTGATAATAACAAGGGGGATGTGTAAACAGGTAAACAAAGAGAAAGTTAGCTGGACATAAACGAAAAGACACAACAAGGATGTAGGAGAAGGCAGGTGTGCATGTCTTCATCAAAAAGAAGGTAAGTAGAGGAATGAGACAAAAGACAACGTAAAGACAGTGATATGTAGTAAGAGAAAATGAACAGAAGATAGGAGCGGTGATGGATAAACAGAACTTACCTGTTTGTTGCTGAGCCCTAACTCTCCCCAAGTCTAGCAGGGAGAGTTGGATGAGTAGCACCACACAGGTAAACATGACCACAAAAACAGTGTGTCTCTTCCTTCTACAGGGTCTCTTCTGTCAGAAATGAGTGCCTCGTCTTCTGGCCTCTCTTCTTTAAAATATCTCTCTCCTAACACACTCCCACTCTACACCCTTCCTGCCCTCCTTAATGCTGTTCTGCCGGTTGCCATGGCAATTTCAAAGACTTCAGGATCAACTGAAGAGGTTTTGAGGCTGTGTGGAGATGACAGTGATCTATCGCTCTCTCGAGTTTTAATGTCTCTCTCATTCTGACTCATTCCGTTTTAGTAACTTTTTTTGTATGGGATTCTGATAGAATCCTTTAGTGTAGTCACACCATCTCGCACTGCGTAACAGCCAACCACCGTTGAAGACGACAGCCTTGACAGCATTATAGCGCCTCCTCCTGTTCAGACAAAGAAGCAAGGAAAACAACACAACATGTTGGTTTACACCCAAAACAAACATTGCCTGAGTCACATTAAAAAGGTGTTTGCTGGGTAGGCCGGCCCTATTGTTTTGAAAATGGGTCTGGTAGACTGATAAAGCGAGTTTTACACGTCCTGTGGTTGACCACCATCTCTAGCACTACTTTAATCTCTAGATGTTTCATTACAAATTACTCCACATCAAAAGGCCAGGCAAGGAAACGGGTTAAGAAATGTCAGTTTAACTGAGACTGGGCTGGGCATTATAGCTGGAGTAGACATGCATTGAATATCAGTGTAGTGTAAACAGTTCAGTTTATATATCCAAACCACATATAAAATGACCTAGAAGACTGGACAAATGATGGGCACAGAGCTTGTTGCGACTAACAAGCAATGTCACTTACTCAGTTCCACAGATTTCCCATGTTCTCCTTCTCCTTTAGCCTAAATAGTTTGACAGCCTATGCTAGATTGAGGTTCAAATAGAGGGCCTAAACCATTTCCGAGGGGAACCATGGTGAATCAGACTGGGTAGTCCAAAATGTTTGTAGCCTAGCCTATATGTCAGAAATAAACGTTATCCTGGCCCACATTTACTGTATAAAGATACCGCATTTGGTTTGAGTTGTTGGGCTCATGAAATGTGCTAAGTTATAAGAAATAGCTAAAGTAATAGGCTATCAAATGCTAATACCGATTATTAAAATAGCTAGAGATATCTAGCACATAAGCTACACGTTACAGACAATTAGCGAAAATGTTTCCCCCCCATTCTAACACTGCATTATGTTGAGCGCATGTCCCACTGGATTTCTGTTTTTTGTGTCCATCTAGCGGTAAAACCGTTGTCCTGCGACGTTAAGTATATATGCATTTTTTACATTCACAAATAACAACCCCACTGTTGAAAATATGTCTAAACATGACTTTTCAACCACTATGAATAATATTAATATGACATTGTAGATTTATTGTTTATTAACAACTATTTCGACAATTTGCTATCACGGGGGTATAGCTCAGTGGTAGAGCATTTGACTGCAGATCAAGAGGTCCCCGGTTCAAATCCGGATGCCCCCTCTTTTATGTCGGGAGTAAACTATTATTTTTCATGAGAAAGATGTTTATATAGCCTCCCTCTATCACAAATCCGGAGTTTTAAGTGAAGAAATACATCACACATCTCCATACGTTGACTTGCCCATGGAAGTATTTATTTAGTCTAAAATATTGTACACAATAAAATACATAATAGTACAAAAATACAGGTCGAGACAGCTTTTTCAATTATATAACACTTGAAAAGATACATTGTCTTTTCTTATTTTAATACCATAATGCTTCTTTCGAGAATCAGAAATTACCCTTTCTCTTTTACTATAAATACTTCAAGTAATGTGTGCATTAATAGCTTAGAAGGCTGAGCACCGGTCAGATCAGCATTTCATCTGACATGGCTGTCCAATGGTTCATACGTGGAGACACAATTTTTCCAGGAAATATGAATATAATCAGATTATATACATATGTTGTAACCTTCCATTTCACAAAGATGAGGCAAAAACATGTGTTAATAACCACACGAGCCATTCACATACTTTCAGGTATCAGGTAGGGCTTCACATGTAAACTTTATATAAATCTAAAACAGCCCCTCTTACACTTTCATTTTTTCTCTCTCTCTCTCTCATAAACACACACACTTACACCATAACAAAATGTCCTGAAAGGTCCATCCAGGCCTCCTTCACTTGGACTTGGACCCTGATCACACTCCTGTAGCTGTGTAAGGCATTAGAGTGACATGGGGCCCCGTCCTGGGGCTCAGAGTGTCAGCAGCACTAAAGACAGTGGTCCTGGTCCTGCTCTGGTCACTGTGGCTTCTACAATGTCTCAGAGTGTAGGTTGGAGCAGGCATAGCTGTCATGGTTCCACACAGGTATCGTCGAAGACACTGGAAGGAGCTCTAGCTGGCTAGTACACGTGACCTCATCCAGTCCAGACTGGCAGGTAGTCTGCAGATTGACAGAGAAAAGAGTCAGACAGAGATAATGACCTGACTGCCTAAAGAATATTTATCATATAATTACAGTAGGCTCAGGTGTCTCAAACAGACCATTCCTGGTGTATATTTAGATCTCCATTAGCTGTTGACTTGGCCCTCCCTACTACTGTTCCTGGCTGTTCAAGGTTATGAGCACTCACCCCTCTCCAGTGAGGGCACAGCAGGCCTGGACGTGCCAGGAATGAGCCGTTATGGAGCTGAGGGTGAGGCACTGGGAGATCTCGGCCACTGTCATTGAGTCCTGCATGTCTTGCTTGTTGGCTAGAACTAGAATGGCTGCATTCTGCAGATCCTACATAAAAAAAACAAAACAGAAGGAAGCGATTGGGTTATAACTTCTGGGCTGTGTTGTAACAACCTTCATGCGAAAGCATAGTCACTGAGCCAACAAGATACAAGCAACATTAGCGAAACACGTACGTGCCTGTTATGAGTCATCTTAAGAAACAGATCAAGATGGAAGTAGCAGGGTACAAAACAAGGGTTCTTGTCAATCTCACGTCATACACGGGAAAGATGAACAAACTAAGATTTGAACTACTTTATTAATACAAGGATTTTTGTCCTGCACTAGCTTGAAAATCAAGTGGTATTCCCTTCCCCTGAATCAGGGACGAGGTGTTACCTCATGAGCGAGCATGCGGTGCAGTTCTTCTTTGTTTAGAGTGAGGCGTTCACGGTCTGTACTGTCAATAACCAGGATGACAATCTGAGGGAAGACAGAAAACCAAGACTATAATCAACACACCGTTCAAAACAAAACGTAATCAGTGGCTCTCTGTTTAAGAAAGTGTATCTACTATGTCACAAATTATATAAAAAAGTACTGAAACACTTTAGTCAATCAATACAGAGAATAAATGACATGATTGCAAGTTAATAATTAGTTAAGATAATGTAATAGCTCTGCTTTTATTACATTATATAGCCTTTAGCTGAACGTCAAAGGGAAAATGAAAGCTGCTTCTGATGTGTACCTCAGTGTTGCAGTAGTAGGAGTTCCAACTTTCTCTTAGGCTTTCCTGGCCCCCGATGTCCCACACTAAGAAGCGGGTCTTACGTACAGAAATCTCCTCTACATTGCTGCCAATGGTGGGGGAGGTGTGAACCGCCTCTTTAGTCAAGCTGTGTGTGTGACCGGAGGACAGAAGTAAGAATAAACCACAGTCTTTCCGAAATGTAACTGGACTTACTTGCATTAGTGAAATTACTCATTCCAACATACTGAAACACGTATCTCAGGTAAAGAAAAACCGACTTACAACTGGTAGAGGATAGTGGTCTTTCCAGCATTGTCCAAACCCACAATGATAACTTTGTGTTCTGTGAGGCATAAAAATGTACATAAATGGACAGTGATCACAATACATGTGAACTATGTACTGTACAGCTAAATCATATATCTGATGAACAGTAAGTCCCAGGACGATTCCTTTATCTATAGGCTATTACATAAAGTTCACCTCTAAAAAAAGGTAAAGATAATCGGCCGGCACGACGGCCAGGGACACGTTATTGATAATGCTTGTCTGAGACAACATAAATAGTACATAGTTAGCTTTCTGAAACATGAAAGACACTATTAACCGGATGTCTTTCTCTGACATATAACATTCATGGATATTAGGCTACTGTAGAGGCTTTCTGTACATTTGTACAGTTAAAAGCAGTCAACCCTAAACAATAACAAACCGGCGATCAGCTTTAGCGTTTTCTTTTTCTATGGTACAGTACAAATAAGAACGTTGACAATTCACTATCAAAGTAAATGATAATGAAGGCATTGTGGAAACTCCTTACCTCTATCTCCGAAGACAGTCATCAACTTTGCGAAAAGGAGTCCCATTCTAGTAGTATAATTTACATAGAGCGATGAAGAAGCGCAAAAACAAAGCTGGGTTCCAAAGCTAGACGAGGCTAACTTGCTAGCTTACCAATGTTAGCAATACAACCCAGCTTCGGACTATTCTACTGAGCTACTTAGTATTTTGAAAGGCAGAGTGCACTATTAAGGTCAAAGTAACTTATACTGCCGGATGTTTTCGATGTCTGAGTTGAAAATAACTAGGTACGACCGTTAGTCTCAGCTTTTCATCTTACATCTTAACCTACCCGTGAGTCGTGGAACACAGGGTGGCGCAAAGGAATGCCGACGATCTTACGTCAGAGGCTATGGTAGTTTCTAGTGTAGCCTCGCCTACTCGTTTTATATTTCAGCGTTGTCCGATGGGGCGGTTTCACTTTTATACAATGTTCCATTGGCCAATAGGAGAAGACGCAACCTCCAAAAGTACCATGCTTTCAAAAACATGCCTGTTAAAAAAAAATCAGCTTGGCCTACGAAACCTTTGACGGATGAGACAACGAAACCCTCATCAACCACGCACAGACTTCAGCACTCGTCACACCAAAAATGGAGAGCGGAATTTTGTGAGGAAGTGATTGACTTCCAGTAAATGTATACAGATTGTCTTTCATTGTATTAGAGTATCAAAAGCGAAACGCAGATTTCAGGGATTAACAATTAACACTTCAATGGGGAATTTTGTTTGGCTCAGGAATTTATTTCTGGGAAATCCTAGTAGTAGCCTAAAATAAACTTTTATTTGCCTCTTAAAATATGTGGTTATCGTTATCATATTGATTGTGTAGGCCTATACTGTATGTTAACCTCACAGCCCTCCCTGGGCATACGATCTAAAAAATTATATTTGGTCTCATTGCTTGTTTTAACTGTCATCTGCACCTGATGATTAAATCTGTATTTAAGCGTCTGTTGCCTAAAATTGAAATTCTTATTCTTATTTCTGTATGTACGGATGATGGAGCACATAAAAACGCCAGAAAAACGTCTAGTGTTTGAGTGTATATTTCTATGGTTTGAGAAGGCCAAGATTACTTCACAAACTGTTACTGTACTTTCAGGCCAAATAATAATGCAGCACAAAAACTTTATCTGGTATAAACCACATCCTTTGGACTAGGTCAATGTTTTTCTTGCCTCAGTGTTCTCAAGCACAAGATAAGAGTGAGATGTTGAGCTCAATGTTCTTATCAAACGACTGTCAATTTAATACTCAGAAGTGTATTTTTCTGATTAAATTTTTAATTAAAATACGAATTTATCCACAGATTAAAAATGAAAGGCAGAAAAAGCAAAATGTAGCTACAATTAGGCACCAATGATACATGTTCTTTCATCTTTTTAACAATTGCGATAACGCAACAATAACATTATTTACTGATCATTATTTAATATTCATTTATTTAACTGAAGAAACGTGGTAGGCAGAAGGAGCCCACCAAAGACATTCATGGATTCTCCATTTAGATAACTAAGCAAAGACCATGTATGCACCAGTCCCCTACCTCACTTCCTGCTCCTCTCACTATCTTACAAGAACTGAAGATTTATCAAATGCAAATGTCCACAGGAAAAACAACACAAAGGTCAGTCATAAATCAATAGAAGTACATGGCATTTTCTCTTCTGACACAAGATAGCTGTTTGGGTGTAACTTGGGAGTGATATACTATGCAAAATAACTCTTCATAACTATCAGTCTGCCCTAAAAAAAAAAAAGCACTTACAACACATAGCTGGTGCAAAGAAAAACAAGATGAACATTGTGCAGTAGCGGCAGGCTGGTTCCAGTGCAGAGTAGACAGCAGACAGATACACACAGAAACATCATGAAAACAGAGTGTTAAGACATCCCACCACAATAAAAGTGGGAGTGGCTTGGCGAGACATTCCGGCACTTGTGATTGGACTAAATCTGAGGGTGTGAAACTAAGGCAAGACAATTCGTTCACTTACATACACGTCAACTACCACTGTAGTGCTGCTTATTAACTGTGAGTACAAGTGATTACTACAGGAGCAAAACTATCACCCACGGCAACTCTCTAAAGACAGGAAACCGAGCAGATGGACGAACCAGACATGTACAGTACAGTTCTATTAGAATGCTATGGCGCAAGCAGGTCAGGGAAGAAGTCCAGTATCTTTGGGGTGCTTTAGTATCGTTAACCTTATTTAGTTAACAATCATTCAAACTGTTATCTGAATAAATAATCTGAATAAATTATGTTAAATTAAACTTGACAGGTTTAAGGTCTGAGTGATGTGAGGAAAGAGACTCCAAAGCTGTGTGGCTGAACCCTGAAGTCGGGAAACTCTGTGGAGACCCTGAAACTCTACGTGGGGACAGACCCTGTTTAAGACTGCAGAGGACAGACATGACAGATGACACCTCTACCAGCCATCACATTGTACACTATAGGAGAGATTGAATCATACAGATCAGATCACAATCATAAATTCACAATCAATACAATAACTGTCCTCGTGCTGTCAGTAGGATTCCATGACATTCATGCAGTACTAACAAAAGAAACAGAAAAGACCAAACTGCTTTTTTCAAAACAAAAATAAGTTGAATCACTAGAATAATTTCATGAGGATGGCATCTAGCAGTTAATGTATCTAATTACAGTGTACTCTAGAATGAGAAAGTACCTTTAGTAGGGTTGTAAACAGATTAATTCATGAGTCTCTGATTGGCATGGCCCACAAACCCACCTTTCTGTTGTTGCTAACCTCAAACCTCAGCCCTTAACCCCCACCCTGCCCTTCTCTTCTGCTTTCCTTCCTCCATACCCCTTCCCCCCCAGTCGGTCCATCAGCATCCTAGCCTATGGTACGATGTGTGTTTAGCGGATATACACGTCCCTCCCCCAGTCTTCCTGGTTTTTGTTGCGGCCCATGTTGGCACTGGTGTCTCCGGAGTCCTGGCAGTGCCTTTCCCTCAGCTTGGCACGTCTATGCTGCTGCGGCTGGCTGGGCATCGGAGGGTGGTTAAGGTTCTCCTGATCCGGCTCTGCGCCTTCGTCTTCCCAGGAGGCCTGGCGGACGTGGTGCTGCGCCAGGTGGAGGCGGCTGCTCCCGCTCCCGCCCCCTCGGTAATGCTCCGGCTCGTCGTACGGGTCGGTCTCAATGTCCATGCAGGAGTCTCCTGCCTCAGTATAGGCCGAGTCCCGGCTGCCCTGCGTCTCCGAGTCAAAGGTGTCCTGCCGCGCGAGGCCCCGCCCACTCCCACCCCGCAACTGGCCGCGTGAGGAACGCAGGTACGTCTGCTGCTGCTGCTGTTGGTGCTGCTGCTGCTGTTTCCCACTTACATCGCTGTGGTAGTCATGGAGACTGCCACTTCCACCGCGCTCCGACAGAGGTCCCTCGCGCTTCTGTTCTCCGTGTACCAGATACGGCCCCTGCAGTTAGCCGAGACCATGCCACACACAAACACAGGCAGGCCGGGCTGTGAGTTAGTCAACAGGGTTAGCATCAGGCATCATTCATTACAATGTGATGAGCTAACGCAACTTAAGCATCTTTCACTTGGATCAGAAACAAGCAATTCATACACACAGTATCTATCATACATCCTATATTCCAGTTGAAGCACACTGCATTGAAAACAATGGCCCTTTATGGTATTGTAATTACATTACACACATGCAGAGTTTACTCATTCTCACGTTTGCATATATTTCACAACAAACACAAACGGTCACACACAAATGCAAATACAAGCTCACAAACACACTCAAATTCACCTGTAAGAAAAACAACATGGCAAGCAGGTTAGTGATTCAACAAGCAAACACATTTTTTCACCTCTTCCTCCAACACTGCCACCTTCTGGCTGATAAATAATACTATATGTTGCCAAATCACTGTACTACTTGCCTTTTTCTAGGTTTCATAGAATGGTTTATGCTTGTCAAATACCTTATTTGCTATTAATATTGAAATATCGAACTTAGAAAGTATATTTAATAGATGTGAAGTGGATGTGTGGCATCATGTCTACGTTTTTGTTACAAGCAGAATAATTTTGTATCCATGTACTATGACAAGCTTGAGTTTGAATGTCAATCAGCATGTGGCTGCCCAAACAAACTCAGACGATCCACCTTCTGTGGTGTAGCTTATGCAGAGTGCATATATTGGATATAGAACACCAGTTAGTCAAGCGCAAACACAATCACACGCAGGCCTATACCTACAACTCCCCGCTAGTCAGAAAACGAAAGATGAAGCCACACAACAACACGGCACACATTTGTGAAGAGGCCGAGATGACTTGCTCCTTTTCAGGGGCGGTGCCATGGCAACACGGAGGAGGGAAGCGAACTGGACTGTTTCCCAGATGATAAAAGACGAAGAAAAGAAGGCCTGGGTGGGCCTGGGGCTGGGTGGGCCGGGGGCAGACAGAATCCATTTCCTTTCTCCACCACAGCAAACGGAGAGGATGGGGGGAGACGGAGGGCAGCAGGAGCAGAGGTACCTCGCTGAGTGATGGAAGGATTTTCAGCCCCAGCTCAGATCTTATCAGAACCCAATTGGGCTGCTAATCACATTCTAACTAAAACCTCTTTTTAGTGCAGTTAACTACTGTTGGTTTTTATCCAGTGGCCAGCCCTTAAAAACTCACTGTGCTGTTTTCTATATGGTATAAAATACTGTGTAATTTGCAAAGAGGTTATGTTCTCAAGACTAAAAGTCAGTCCTAAATGTATTTTATGTGTAGGTTTGATCAAACTGACAAGGCTTTTAATATTAGTTTTTTATTGTAACTACACTGCATAAAGCATGCTCAGTTTGTCTGCGCATGTGGTTATGATCCAATATCATGGACCCAGAACACACTCTCCAGTTTAAGCACCATTCCCCCCATTAGTGTGGTGTGTTTCTATATACACCATGTCAGAATTAGGAGAAACTGGGTTTAGAAGTATGTGTGTATTCCTCTCTTGATGGAGAAGGGGAGTATATCTGGAGAGCAGGCGGTTGGGGTTGGACGTAGGGGGGATGCCTGTCCCACCCCTCCCCAGGCAGCCTTTAGAGAGCATGCTCCGCCACCTTCGCCTCATTGGCTACCGGCCCCTCCAGGCCAGGCCACAGCTCCAGGTTGCGGCGCAGGGAGGTGAGCACCTGTACCTGCAGGTTGGAGACTGGCTCTGGGGAGGAGGCCAGGGCGGCTGTGGCCATGGTGCGGTTGAGGAGGGGATTCGGAGGGTTGCTGCTGGGTGGGTGTGTGGCCTTCCAGTAGGCCTCCAGGTAGTCTGCTAGGTGCTCACAGGCATCCTCCAGCTGGTTCTCATCCAGGATGATGTCAAACAGCTCCTGAACACAGAGGGCAGAACAGGAGTTGGCAAGGTTGCCGATGGAAACGAGAACAAATGGCCTTTTATCGCGAGGGAGATCTGATCGGAAGGACTCACAGGAGGGCACTGAGCCAGCTTGTCTGCTGCCACCATCTGCACATTCAGATGTTTGGCCTGGGACTTCCCCCTGGACTTGATGAGCCTCTGTAGAACCTAGACGGACACAGACGCTGCTCTTAAGAAACAGACAGTTTGTTGGGCACTCAGATGGTACATGTGTGACCCACAGGTAACATTTCAGACCGGTGCTCACTAACTGGCTTCATCATCCTGTGAAGAAATTTGAGTCTATTTCACGGTGTGCTGAACTTGGGGTACCTTAGGTGAAGCAATTTTGATGTAGACAATGATGGGGGCTAAGGAGGTCTTCGACAGCTGAGAGGGGTGGTTGATGGTGTCTGCGTCCAGGGCAACCAATTGCAGGGTACGGGCCAACTCAAAGATTCGCTCAATCTCACTTTGCACCTCCGCTAAAGAACCAAAACAAAGACGTAAAGTAAGTGCGGTGGTAAGGGGACAGTGTCCACACACATACAAGGGTAGAGATTCTGAAATGGAAATATCATCTCCATCATCGACCACAACTATGTCCCGATAGTTGGATGAATGGAGATCGACGTTAGCCACTCGTCAAGCCGCTTTGCACACATTTGTCTAATTCGCCACAAATTTCAATACTCTCACACAGAAGCATACACACACCCAAAAAGAAAAAGAAACAAAAAAAACATTATATTCATGCATTTTAGAAATCACTGAAATGTTACCAAACATATGAATCAGAGAACCCTTTAGCCGATGTTCCATTTAACCACAGATAAATGGAACTGTGGAGCATTCTCATTCTAATGCCACTTTCAAGTGATTATCTTTGGGTGTATTACAGCAAGTCAAACAAGATTTCCGGCACCATAAAAGTCAGGAAGTAAAGAGGCTCTCGAGAATGAGATGCCTGTTACACTTAAGATATCACAGGTACTTCAAACAATGAATTTGATGATGCATAATATTAGCAATTGTTGTTAGTGCTGTTATTAGTGCAGCGGGAAAAAGATTAACAGGTTTAGCCAGTGGAATGTTTCGTGTTTTTTCTTTTTCTTTGTCCCTCAGTAACAGACTACATTTACATTTACATTTAGTCATTTAGCAGACGCTCTTATCCAGAGCGACTTACAGTAAGTACAGGGACATTCCCCTGAGGCAAGTAGGGTGAAGTGCCTTGCCCAAGGACACAACGTCATTTGGCACAGCCGGGAATCGAACCAACAACCTTCTGATTAATAGCCCGACTCCCTAACCGCTCAGCCATCTGACTTCCCAGACTACACTTTGCATTCTGATGTGTTGCAGTGTGATAGGGGAGATTATTAGAAACTAGTCCTCGATGTCTCCAGAGCCCGGGGAAACTTTAACGGTTCATGAAGTGTGTTGCCACACCAGCCACCGGGAGAGATAAGATGAGGGGTGAGGTCATCTGGAGAGGGACAGGACTCCAGGCTGCTCCCTGGCTCCGTAGAATAAGGGGAAAGAAATTAAACCTGAGACCGCTTCAGGGATCCAGGGCGGCGGAGAATGATAAGTGAAATGAACTTCACCTGAAATAATGAAACGTTAAAGAACACTCCATATTCCTTTTACAATCTTCCATTTCTCACTGGATTTTTCTCTTTACTTCTGAGCTCTTCCCTCCTATGCTCCCTGATACGACAGAATATTGAAACGGTGATTACAAAGCGAACACAGGCTATTCTTAGGTATAGAAATACAGTTACAGTAGGAACATATGATTCTGGGTCACAGGGTGGGGGAGGGGGTGAGGGTGGGGGGGGGGGGGGGTGTGAGGAGGGGGTTAGCAGTACAGCATGGGGGATGGGGAAAGGTGTATCAGTTTCCTTGAGCGCTCATCCCTAACCATAGCTACCTTCCACCCCTCCCCCGCCCCGGGCTCCCTCTCACATTTCCCTTGAAGCACATACGGCAGATACCCCCCCCCCAGCTCGCAGGTCACGGCACGTTAACACACGGGTGCTCTAGTCTCTTCTGTGCCCACCATTGTTTAGCACGTTTTTTTATTTATTAGAGGCAACAGGCTGTCACACACACGTGTGAGGAACGAACACAGAAACAGACAGGCAGGCAGACAGGCAGACAAGTGGAGTATGAGCGGATGATGAGAGTAGTGTGAGAGAAAGGGGAGTTTTCAGAGAGGGTTGTCACTGTTTTCCCGTAGGAAGGAGAGCATACGTACCCAGTACGTCTGAATCATGAGAGAGTGGGAGGAGAGCGTGGTGGAAGAGAGAGGGAAAGGAGGGATGGGTGGGTGGGTTGGTGGAGGGCAGGAGAGACAGGACGAAAAGAGAAAAGAGGCCAGATCAGACTCAGATAGTCAGGCAGAGCAGGCAGAAACCGTAAACCCCTCATCCCTACAGCCTTTCAGACAGGAACTTCAAACCTAGATATGCGAGGATCAAGCATAAAGCCCATCTCCTCTCAGCTGAGCTCTGCACGTCTGAAGACCTCTGCTATGTCTGCTCACTTAATGAGTGTATCCTAGATTATGATTAATTTATGATCCTGTCAAGTTGAGTCAAAGGATCATTGGACGACTCACTATATGGTAATAATGTGTTTGTTTGTTAACAAGTACAGAATTCCAGTAGATGTCCATCTTTAACCAGCAGGTATTTGTTTCTTGCAGTCATGTCATTGCTCACACTATCCTGAATGCAGAGCCATCTAGGTCACAATTCTGAGGAAATGATAAAACATCCAAATGCAAATATGAAAACATAGATAGTAAAGGTAAGAAAACCCCAATATCCAAATGGATGAAAGACAACACTCAACAACAACAAATAGTTTATCACATGAAAATATAATGATAAGAATATAATAATGTACTTTCTAGGGGTTAACACTGTCTGCCTTTTCCCTAATGACGTTTCTCCCTGACTTTACTCCCACTGTGGCAATCTAATTAAAGCTTCCTAGCCAAACAAACCAGCCCGAGTTGTTCTGGTTCCTGGTAGGATGGGGGTTGCCAGAGGGCCCAGGGGCCCAGGGTGTGTTTGTCCTGGCCGGATGCTTCAGTCTTACCCAGGCTGGAGCGTGTAGTGGAGCGCTCGATGATAGTGTGCTTGCTGGGGTTGTTGAGGACTGAACGCTTGGCTAGGGAGATGTCTGCTGTGACCCGTGTGATGGAGATCCTGCAAACAACCACCAACATCCAATCACTGTCGATTTTCGGATGACGTGTTATTAATATCACGTGCTACGACACAATTTTATAGATATATCGTATCTGGCCCAAAACTAACCTTCCCTCAAACTTGTGTTTAAGAAAATCAAACAGAGCCTTCTGCATCATGTCCGTCACCTGGAGATATGAGAAAATGATAAGCACAATAAAGCTACTGAATCCAACGATATTCAAAGGGGAAATGAACAAGACAGTGGGTGGAGATGATCCTACCTCATAGCCCTTGAGTGAAGGCCCCACGAGAATGATGGGTCTCATGGATGGAACCACATCATAGGGGGGGACGTGCTCCATCTGAACCAGGAAGAGAGCACAGAGTCTGGGGTGAGTTACTGGGCTGGGTCCCAGGCACCCAAACAGAACATATATCTGCATACCATTCAATCTAAACACCATAACGTCCTCCCTCTTTCTAGACCTATTTCACTCAATCACTATGATACTGTAGATATGATGCATTTCAGAAAGTCAATTTATTTTGTAGAGATAATACGTGTAGAGAACCCAGACATTCATTTCCAATTTAAAACAGTCATTTCTATTTCTCAGACGGCCTTTCGTGAAACGAATGATTCAATCCATAATTTAAAAAGAAACCCAGTGTGGCAGAGTGAGTTATGGACAAGGACAGGCACATTATTTATCCTAAAAGCCTCTCTTTTATGGACTTGATACTGCAAATCTACCCCATACTCCTGCATACAAACATCTGAACAGATTATGTGTTCAGATGTCTTTGTCTTTAAAATGGAGGAAACACACATACGTATATAGTGTGCTGCTGCCATACAGTCCTATGCAGGGCACCCACACACAGTCGATACATCTAACGTTTATGCACGTGGACGCAAAGACCGCCGACATGATTCATAAAGATGACGAATCCATAAACCCTCCATAAGAGGAAGTGACAAGAGGAACAGTCACATGTCCTATAGACTGACAGCGAGAGAACATGTTGCTATTTCAGATCTGTATTCCTGGAGCGCGCACTCCTCTGCATGCAGCTCAGCTCTTCAGCACACTGAGAGGGTTGGAGAGCCACACTCCACTAAGGTACATTACATTACATAAAGTCAGGCCAGGCCAGGGAGGCTCATTTCACCCCATTTGTATTCACAACATCTAAAAATACATACTTTTAAACTTTCCAATGGGTCCTTATATCTGAGGGGGGAGTAACGGAACAGCTATAACTCACTACGATCTTGAATAACATTAGCACAATGTACTCGCTGATGTTTGGTACAAAACATGCCCCTTTTTACATTCTCTTTCCACAGGACCAGAACTGCTGACAGACAGTGAGAGGAGTGGAGCGAGAGCCACGGCCTCTCAAACAGGCCGCCACAAATGGAAACTAAAACACATCAGGGTTAATTAGCGTTAGCCACGATTCTGTGTTTGTGTGACAGGACATCTGGCACACCTGCTCCCTGGCAGCCTGTGTCACCCTGTCGGCACCAGAGAGCGGTGACACAGGCTTTATCTAGATGTTGGTGAGGGATATTATTTATTTGACATTTCGTCATTTCTCGGTATGCAGTGTGCCGTCTGTAGACGCTGTCTAAGACTGTTTAACCTTTCGGAACTGATTGCGATACTTCACGATGCAAAGAAAAGTCTTGTCAAGACATTTTTCATGCATCCTTACGTTTGACTCTTAAGCATGAGCTGATATGAGAAATCCACGTCAGAACAAGTAAAAGGAGCAGGATACAGGATGAAAGGTTAAAAGTTAGTCTCGTTAGAGAAAAACAAACTCACCGACTTCTGTTTCTGTTTGGTTGGGCCACCTAAAGTATCATTCAGCAGACAAACCCAAACGAGAGAAAGAGCAGATGGAAAGAAGAAGAGACAAAGGCACAAAACATGGAGCACGTGTTGTTATTGACAAGTTAGGATTAGAGGGGGACATCGGGAGAGGAGCTGTTCAATGATCAAGTAGAGACCGATAGAGACCAGCTCTATCTGCACTGCACGTTGTCATGAAATCTGGGAAAACATATTCTGAAATATGACTGCAGTGCTCTACTGCAGTTTTTGAGAATAGAACTCAGCCCCTCTCCCAGATGCCAAGCACAAAAAACACCCACGCAAACATTTCCCAGCGTTACCGTAGCAACCGGAGACGAAGGGGACCAATCAGGATTAGAGTCAGGGGCTAGCGGCGGGAGCAGTGGGTAAATTGTAGGCAGTTAGTGAGAGAGGGCAAGGGGGTGGGTGGGTGGGGGCCGGCAGGCTGACACAGGGGGTGGCTGCTGTGGAGGGTCGGTGGAGGGAGGCAGGAGGGAGGAGGGGAGGGCGGAGAGCGATGCTGTGGTGCCCCTGGTGTTACCTTCTTAAAAAAGGGCAGGCGGTGGGCGTTGGCCTGCGGGGATGTGACGCTGCCTGCGTTGCCCTTGGAGGAGCGAGGGTCACCCTGGGGCTCAGGGGGTTCCTCGGCATCCAGGTCCAGGGGGTCAAGGTCATAGGTCATAGTGGGCATGTCCACGTGAGCTAGGGGGAGGGGCAGGGGCGGTGCAAAGGGAGATGACAAAGAGGAGAGAGAAAGACAGACAGAGAAAGAAAGAGAGAGAGACAGGGAGAGAGGGAGGAAGAAACAGGGGGAGAGTGGAGATAGAGTAAAATAAGTCCAAAACGAGAAAGAGAGGAAAAGGAGAAAAGGAAGGCATGATAAGGAAGGCATCGAACGACAGACATGGAGGAAATCACGAGAGAAGAGAAGGCGAAGACGGCACAGAGCCGTTTTTTCTGAGATCTGAATGGAGTGACCAGAGAAAGAGATCAAAGGAGAAGCAACAGCGGTAAAAGTGGATCAGTGATTAAACAAAGAATACCATGAAGCTAAAGAGACAAATAGAGAGAGAGAGAAAGAGCGATGGTGGCGTTCAGGAGGGAAGAGAAAGGGGTGGTGTGGTGAAGGTGGCGCTGAAGTATGTGCTAGTGGAGTTGGCAGTGATGCTGGGGGATAAAGGAGAGGATCTGTGTTGGGGGCACGGGGCAGGTGTCAGGGTGGAACAGCCAGGCCAGGGTGTGGGGATAAACGTGGTGGATAGGCAGGCTGGTGTATGGTTCTGCAATGCACCTCCATGAGGTGAATAGGTCATCAGCTGAAATGAAGTGTCTTCTTGAAATCTACAGTGTGATCCCCCCCCCCTCCCCTTTTCAATTTTATTCAGCAGATGCTTTTCTCCAAATCTTGCTCTGATCCTCTTCAATTAAGCTGGCAGAGTCTTATCTAAGAATATTCACACATTTGCTGGTGTGTACAGGTCATAATGATAATGATCAACAGTGCTTTTCTAGCCAGGCTTAGCTGTCATCGTTAATGAGAGGAGTTTATTTACAGCTATATTTCGATCCTGTGCTGTTTACCAATGACAGACCTGAAACAACTCGTCTATCTCCCTCCTTCCCTCCTTCCCTCCTTCCCTCCTTCCCTCCTTCCCTCCTTCCCTCCTTCCCTCCTTCCCTCTTTCCCTCTTTCCCTCTTTCCCTCTTTCCCTCTTTCCCTCTTTCCCTCCTTTCCCTCTTTCCCTCCTTTCCCTCCTTTCCTCCTTTCCTCCTTTCCTCCTTTCCTCCTTCCTTCCCTCCCTCCCTCCCTCCCTCCCTCCCTCCCTCCCTCCCTCCCTCCCTCTCTCTCCAGCACACCCAGTGACACATGCTGGGGCCACACTCAAACCAGAGATGGGCTGCTGTGATTCATCATCACGGTTGCCTAACGATCCAATTAAAACAGACATCTAAATATCAACGCCTCCACGTGCTGTCTCAACCTTTCACAAGGCCGCTGCCGTGACTCTCACCTGTGCCAGGAGGGGTGGGCCTACGGGTTCCCGTGGCAACATCAAGGCTGGAGCTCCCACCAGATTTACTGTGGGAGGAAACACAACAGTGACACGGACAAGAGTGACGACTCGGACTAAAAAGAGGAGATCCCCGGGATTCGAATCGTCACGACGACGCAGGGTGACGTGGGAGCATCAGGGAGGGAGGGAGGGAGGGGTTTATTGCACATGCATGACTCTGATACTGGTGGAGCGTGTGTGTGTGTGTGAGTGCGCGTGTGTGTGTGTGTGTGCGTGCGTGTGTGTGTGTGTGCGTGTGCGTGTGTGTGCGTGTGTGTGGCGGAGGCAGGAGGGTTGGGGAGCACCTGGAGCTCAGGCGGTTCTGTCTCATCCTCTGCTCCTGCAGGAGCCGGGTGTTCTCCAGCTTGACGGGGCTGGGGATGAAGCCCACCTCACAGCCCTCCTTCACCAGGCGCCCGATCCACCAGTCATTATTGTACTTCTACACAGCACAGACAGTCAAATGTCAATGAGAAACACAGCCCCTTTTCCTGCTTGCAGAGCCTGATATTGCCCAGGCAACCAACGCCATCTTATCTTGCTGATTGACACACATAAATAGAACAAAAGGCAGAGCTGGATGTGTAAGCAAAAAGAAAATGGCATTTCACTTCCTCACTACCTAGCTGTCATCAAATCCTATCAAAGCACAACTAAAAAGATATTGGTGATAGAAAACGAAGGCAGCCAAACAACACATCAATAAGACCATTGTTGTTTGACCTCTTTGATGTGCAAGAAGTCTTTGGCTTCGAAGGAAATGGCCATGCCCTGCACAGGCACATCATCGTTGGGGCCGGAGTTGTAGCCCACATTTGTCCGCACTGCAAACGCCACTGGTTTGGTCTGGGAAGGACAAAGACATTCACTGATTATTCAGAACAATGAGATTAGGTTCTCTGTAAAGTATTAACTTTGATTACAGTTATCATCATCTATAGATGTTGTGATATCCTAAATCAGGGGGAACAGACAGTCAAGGGGAGGTATAGAGGCTGTAGGATGGGTAGAGGTTCTGAGGCAGTATAGAGGCTGTAGGGTGGGTAGAGGTTCTGAGGCAGTATAGAGGCTGTAGGATGGGTAGAGGTTCTGAGGCAGTATAGAGGCTGTAGGGTGGGTAGAGGTTCTGAGGCAGTATAGAGGCTGTTGGGTGGGTAGAGGTTCTGAGGCAGTATAGAGGCTGTAGGATGGGTAGAGGTTCTGAGGCAGTATAGAGGCTGTAGGGTGGGTAGAGGTTCTGAGGCAGTATAGAGGCTGTAGGGTGGGTAGAGGTTCTGAGGCAGTATAGAGGCTGTAGGATGGGTAGAGGTTCTGAGGCAGTATAGAGGCTGTAGGGTGGGTAGAGGTTCTGAGGCAGTATAGAGGCTGTAGGGTGGGTAGAGGTTCTGAGGCAGTATAGAGGCTGTAGGGTGGGAAGAGGTTCTGAGGCAGTATAGAGGCTGTAGGGTGGGTAGAGGTTCTGAGGCAGTATAGAGGCTGTAGGGTGGGTAGAGGTTCTGAGGCAGTATAGAGGCTGTAGGGTGGGTAGAGGTTCTGAGGCAGTATAGAGGCTGTAGGGTGGGTAGAGGTTCTGGGGGAGTATAGAGGCTGTAGGGTGGGTAGAGGTTCTGAGGCAGTATAGAGGCTGTAGGGTGGGTAGAGGTTCTGGGGGAGTATAGAGGCTGTAGGGTGGATAGAGGTTCTGAGGCAGTATAGAGGCTGTAGGGTGGGTAGAGGTTCTGGGGGAGTATAGAGGCTGTAGGGTGGATAGAGGTTCTGAGGCAGTATAGAGGCTGTAGGGTGGGTAGAGGTTCTGGGGGAGTATAGAGGCTGTAGGGTGGATAGAGGTTCTGGGGGAGTATAGAGGCTGTAGGGTGGATAGAGGTTCTGGGGGAGTATAGAGGCTGTAGGGTGGATAGAGGTTCTGGGGGAGTATTAGAGGATGTAGGGTGGGGAGTACAAGATGGCGACCTCTGACCTTGGCTTTCTCGAGTGTGGCGAGGGCCTGTCTGTCAGCTTCCTTTCTCAGCGCTTCAGGGTCCTCCTCCAGAGACACGTCTGAGTCTGATGGCCGGCTAGTGTAGGAGTCAGCAGAGCCCTGGGACACACACACACACACACACACACACAGATGGCGCGTTAGAGAAGGCTGGTTTGAGTGTGTCTGTGTGTAGAATGACTGCATGTCCTTAAATAAAGCGCTGGGTCACCGTGGAGCAGTATAGACAGGAATAGCCGCATCATGCTGGAAGCACAGAGTTTGGCCTGGCAATTGTTTCCCACTCTGACCTGCCCCCACAGCCCACCAGCACCCAGAGACAAGGTGGGAGAAGAGAAATCAACGAGTGTTCGGTCGAGGTGTTTTGGAATGAGACTTGAGCCTAACGTGATAAGCTGTTTAGTCCTCTCCTGGGCCTCTCTCTAACTCTGGGTGTGTTAACGCTCTCTTTGTGTCGTTACCTCATAGTCTCTCTTCAAACCTGCTTTCCTAGATATATCTTAACGAAAGCCGTGTCATTATTGACACACAGATGTCACAAGACAAATGAAAGACGCTGTACATGCTTGCTGCTCTTATTTCTTCTTCCGTGTCCAACCTAGACAAGGGGAGTCTGTCTGGCTGCTAGCATGCAAGCTGACTCATCCAATACACACATTGTCAGCCTGATGTTTTTTAGGTGTGAATTGGATGCATAATGACCGCACATATGCAAAACGCAGAGAAGAACAGCCGATGTTTTAAAAACCTGGTGTTAACAGAAGCTCGGAGAGTGGGAGGGTAAACTGAAAGTGAATATATAACTGAAGTACTGGTATATTGTATAATAAAGGGTTTTAGTTGGTTTAGGTGCTGCCCTATGGGCATCTGTGAATTCCTCTGTGACATAAATGTCGTTCGAATAAAATTGGATTTCATTTTAAGGAACGTACATATTTAAAAAGACTGTAAAGTGGGTTCATGCTATTTGGTTTCCACAGCTCTACCAGGCACTCATGGCCTGACAACCTGACACTCTTTGGCTGACCCTAATCCGCCCGTACCACACAATAAAAACTCTGTCCTGAAGTGCTTGAGAGTTCTCTTTATATAACTATCCCACTTGTTCAGGTCTCTGGTTTTGCAGGTGTCAGACTGACTGCCTTCCACTCGTGGGAGGTGCAGACATGAATGCGGACAGTTGAATGTGCCAGAAGACGTGAGTCATTAGCAGTGGGGTTTTAAAATAGAGGCGCGAGGACGATACAAACCATATGTAATGACGTTAAATAATTCCCCCGTTGAGCAGTAAAAAGCGAAAGCACACAAGCAAACACGCACACGCCCATAACGAAATGTTTATATTCACCTACCCAGAGACCCTGTGTCCCTAGTGCCCTCTCTGGTCCACTCCTCTGATGAGAAGACATCTAGCAGCAGATAGTGATAACGCTAACCTGCGTCACAGTCTAGATGGCAAGAGTCTCTTAGAGAACTCCCCTCCGCCTTCCTTTGTCATTCTCCAAGGAAAACATGTATCACAGGTCAAAAAGAGGTAGCTTCAACCATCATACGGAATGGGGACCAGAGAGGACTTGAACGGCTAAATATACATCAGGGCAGCTTGCCATTGACAGAGAGAAATACTGTACGTGTGAGAACATTTCAGATATTATGTTGTCAATGAGGGCTAGGCATTTCAATGATAAGTAGGCCCACATAGAATTGTGGTTTGAATCAATAACAAACACTGTTGTGTTGACACAAGCGTAGCCACCTGTTGCAGGGAAGGGCTCCTGTGGCTTAGCAACAGCAAGCCCGAGGAGGACACACCCTGTAACCAAGGCAACCGACAGACAATCATTGGGGCTGACCCCCCCTACTTCCTGTTTCATTTGACACATTCATCCCGACCATGCTGTAATCTTCCCAAAGCAGGTGTGATGAGACTGAATGCTGCTGCATTAAATGCTGTTAGAAGCTGCTGTTTGACACTTACCAGCTCTGAGTCATCTAACCCATAGAGATGCATCCCAACATGGGGGGCTAATTATTGAACGGTTAATCAACCTGGATGAAAATCCCACCCGAGTCGGTCTGAGCGAGAATACGCCTACTGCCACCTAACTGAGACTCGACTCGAAGCTACTACCGTCTGTCAACAGGTCTGTGATGCAGAACATCGCCAGAGAGAGCGAGAGAGAGAGCGAGAGAGAGAGAGGGGGAGGACGAGCGCTGTAGCCTTTGTGTGCGTGTGTGACAGTGAGTCACTCACAGCCTGGTCACATCAGACAACGCTCCCGCAGGGGAAATGACAGTGGGGGGGGGGGGGGAAGGTACAAGTGAAAAAATGTTTAAGTAGATTAAAAAACAACACACACACACACACCTGCAATTACAGAATGAGTCAATCACCAACTCATCTTTAACAAAGAAATTCTGGGTGGGTGGGGCTTGGACACAAGCGAAGCAGGAGGGGAGGTGGGGACACTGACTCGCTGTTGGGAGAGAGATTATCTATCTTAAACGTGTCTTTTCTCCTTGTAACCCCGGGCCCTCACTCCTTCTCCCGGTTTCTCTCCTTATGAGACACTCCCTTCCACCTCTTTCTTACACTTCGCTCACTATCGTTTTCTGTCGATGGGTTGTGTCTCTAATTTAGTTGCTTGCTTCACTTCACACACAGCTCCTGTTCAAAATAGCTACCAACCACCTGATTCTGAAGCTGCCATTCTATTGGTCAAGTCAGGGTAGAGACCTTAGCAGTGTCATAGTAACCAGTCCAGCTGCTAAAAGAGAATGAGAAAAGGAGAGAGAGAGAGAAAGAGGAAGAGAGAGAATGATGAGAGACATCAGCAGAATAGCTGCCGTCTCTCCAGTCCAGAGGACTAATACTGTTACTGTGGAATGGCTTGCTGTGTTCAGACACAAATTAGTCTGCGCATTGAACAGTAGATTTATTTAAATACATATAATATAACCACAGAATCTCTCTGCTTAATCCTCTCTGTGTGTTTTACCCTGGGTGCTGGGCCACACCTTAATCAATCAAATCTATTGTTAGTGACTGAAAAAATCAATAACAAAACTGGATGGAAATAGACTCAGACGTTAAACGCAAGAGCAATATCTAGTAAAAGAAGAAAGTACTCTACTACAACCCAGGCAGACAAAAAATAGGCAGGTTGAGGAGTAATTTGGAAACTAAGCGGTCATGAGAAGGCATCATATACAGGTCAGTTACTGCTCCATCTGCAAAGTGGCTGCTACTGTGGTGAATCCACACCTGCTCATCTTTGATAGAGAACAAATTGGAAAAACAGAGTGTTGGAGGAGAAGAAGAGACAGTAAAAAGACCAAGAGTGAGAGAAAAAGGGGGGGGGGGCGGAGAGAGGGAGGGTGAAACACAGAGATGTGGGGGAAGGGTGACAGGCAGAGAAAGATGGGGATGGGAAGACAAGTGCTTTGAATAATTAGGGTTGAATAGAGTTGACCTGTGGGTGGATGCTATGTTGACACAGGCAGCTCTTCTGCTGCAATAGAGCCCAGTTCTATACAAGTACTTCATGGAGAGAGAATCGAACCATAGAGCAACGGCATATGGACCTGGCTTTGGGAAGAGCTCTGCAATGAACACTGCTGCTTACTGGTCAGTGTGTGGGTAAAGATTTTCTTTTAACAGGAAGTGTGTGGGTGCATTTACAGTAGGCACACACAACTGTAGTACATAGTGGCCAAAATGTCCTTTTTCTTTCCTTTTATTCCCTTGTTTTTCTACCCCCCTCTCATTTCTGGTCCTTCGTTCAAGTACAAGAGGAAGGAAGGAGGATAGAGTGTATGGAAAAACCATTCTAGGACCGTTATTATTAAACCCCTTCCCTGAAGAAACAATAAACCACAGACACAACCACAACCACCTAACGACTTCTACAGGAAGCTTTTTAGTACTAGTTTAATTGGTGAAAATTGCTCCTCCATTACTGCTTTCTTCTCTGTGGCACAGCTTGGAGTAGGTTCAGAAGGTGATGGAGCACAGCGAGTGTGCGAGTGTAGAAGTCGTACTGACGAGTGACAGTAACACTTTTTACGAGTGCTGCCACATCTCTGATATAGTTCAGGTCGGCCTGACCAGCTGGTGTGGCTGTAGAGTAGAGCGAGTGTTGGGGCATTTATGTAAGCCAGTTTACGTGGATACAATCTTTTGGTTGAAACCTGACCACCAGCACCATGGAATTGTTTTCTTTTTGGGGACTTGAAAGTGTTTCAGAATGAATATTGTCCATCGACACAGAGAAACATCAAGTCTGACACCAGAGAGAACCAGAAGGACATAACCAACCTGGACCAGATCTGTGCTCTGCATCATATTCAGATTCTACAATAGATCCCCAGGACAGTAGATGTTACAGTAGAACAGTAAAAACCAATAACCGATAGTCTTTAAATCTAGCAGATTTTACAGCAATCTAGCAACACAAAAAACATAAAGGCTATATCTAGAGACATATTACTCTCTGGAAAGAAGTGCCATTAGTAGCTACAGTAAATGACCCTGTGCCCTTTCTTTGCAGTGGTACTGCCATGGCAACCAGCTAGACTAACATTGTTTCATGACGAACACTATCTTAAAAGGTCCTCACAGTGCGGGAAACTAACTAGAAAGCCTCAGCTTTGAGGATCCCTTGCCATGAATACATAGATTCCTATCAAGCTGGGAATGAGCCCTATGTAGTCATAAGACCCGGTAAACAGTTTGATCCTTATCATTCCCAGGCACAGATCGATGATCACAAACAGCCAGTTAAATTCAACGCAGAGGTGTATTCTGACGAGCGCTGTGGCCAGTGGCCTAGGATGAGATGCTGGACAGTTTCAGCAGGACCAGGGCGGAAATCAGACCTGTGAACTGAGCATAAAGCTTTGACAGTATGAGATAGAGGGGCTGAGAGCAGCTCCTGTAGCAGGAGAAGCTACCAGAGGGACTGGAAGTCTAATTAAAAACCCAGCGCCTTCCCAGCAGCTGTGGCCCAGCCCAAAATGGAACCCTTCAACGCAGACGAGAGAAGAAGATCAAAGAGCGCAAAAGAGCAGGAAAGAGACAACAGGAGATGGGTCACACTTTTTGATACCGTCCAATTACAAACTCTCGATACACTGTAACACACGTACACCTAACTCCCCAGCTCTGAACTCCAGTGAAAGCCCAGCTTTCTGGAAACTGACAACAACTGACAGAACTATTAAAAGATATTAGGTTTATCCAGAACCTTCTTACCATAAGGGGCCTCTGAATCCTCTCGGTAGTCTCCATAGCTTGTTTGCCACACTCACCACACCTCGGCAAACCAGACAGGCAAAGCCACAGCCCACACAATCCGTGTGAGTGTGTGTGAAAAAGTTAGTGACGGCGAAGCGTGTGTAAGTGTGCGACAAGAAAGAAAGTGTGCGTGTGTGTGTGTGTGTTTTTCAGAAAGAGAGAGAGAGACCTGTATGTGTGAATAGGAGAGTGCTCCCTTATCCCCCAGCCCCTCCACACACCCCCCCACCCCAAAGAACCTGAAACTTGTGTAGAGGAAGGGAGAGCAGGCGAGGGAGCCGGGACTGGTCGTGGGGTCGGGTTGCAGGACTTGTGCTACATTTGCAAACTGGGGAATTATATTTAGCCCTGGCAGAACAGAAACAGGGTCCTGAATGCAGAGAGCCCCAGAAGGAGGCTTGGTATGCAGCCGTCAGCCATTCGATGCCCCTACTGACGTGGGAGAGGGGCAGAGGCAGTGCCCAGGGAAACCCCCCCCTCCCCTTCCTCACCTCTCTTTCTCTCTAAGCCCTGTCTCATACCACCCGGAACTGGGTATCAGAGTGGGGGGCGATAAGGGAATGAGGGGATGACGTAACAACAGCAAGACAAGGACATCCTGCACAGTGACGTGTGAACATACACTCGAAGCCACTTATCATCCTGGAAGTACATTTTAAATTTACATTTTGTAATTTAGCAGACACTCTTATCCAGAGTGACTTACAGTAAGTACAGGGACATTTCCCCCGAGGCAAGTAGGGTGAAGTTCCTTGCCCAAGGACACAACGTCATTTGGCATGGCTAGGAATCGAACCAACAACCTTCTGATTAATAGCCCGATTCCCTAACCGCTCAGCCATCTGACTCCCTTTTCCAGACAGAGGCCTCTAAGTTTACTGTCACTGGGTTACATTTCAAGACAACTGTAGTAACTCCATACAGACAGATCCTTTAGTTTTTATGAACTTATTCTCAACAACCAAGAAGGTATCTTCTATTATTGTAGATTGATCAGCCATACCTACAGCACAAGCTTGCTTCAAGCCTCAAATATGTAGTAACTCGGCCGAGGAAGAGTTCATAATCACATTTTTGGGGGTTAATTTTCCTACATGGAAATTCAGTAGATGAGTTTACTCATCTTCTTGAGTCATCGATTGTGCCCTACCCGTCAAAGAAAAGAGTTGGGGGAGTGTCTCTCAATTTCACCACTAGAGGGAAACCTCTGGTAGAAGCCTGCTACCCAGTGTTGACTGACAGTGATGGACAGGCTGCCAGACTTCTATTGGGAACAGATTGCCATGATGTGAGAGAGAGAGAGAGAGAGAGAGAGAGAGAGAGAGAGAGAGAGACAGAGAGGGAGAGAGAGAGAGAGAGAGAGAGAGAGAGAGAGAGAGAGAGAGAGAGAGAGAGAGAGAGAGAGAGAGAGAGAGAGAGAGAGAGAGAGAGAGAGAGAGAGAGAGAGAGAGAGAGAGAGTGCATTCTTGTCTGTGGAATGGGAGTCATCGGAAGATGTATGCGACTCCTTGTAAATAGTTATGTCGGAAGCTATGCCGGGTTGTTTCCTTTTGTATGAACACCCCCCTTCCCATCTGTTGACTGACACAACGACAACGACACAAAGACACAGAGCTCCATGGTGAGCTCCCAGGGATGACAGCATGACTACTGAGCCTGCATCAGGGGCACCTCACCTCAAGTCCAACAACCAGTTTACGGTGGAATCGAGAACCAAACCTAGTTGCATGGATCTGTTGTCACCTCTTGGGAGGTGACGTCATTGGGCCCTCTAACATGTTAATTTAGTAAGATCACTAATAAACCTATATATATATATATATCATGAAACCTAATGTGAAGAAGTGTAAATGTGAAATGTACTGCTGCCATTCTCAGTCTATGTAACTAAGGTACATTTGAAGGCCTTGTGTTGGTGCTCTGAAGCATACCCACACCCACTGACCACACACACACACACTCTAATCCATCTAAACATCCTTTCCTCCTCCCCATCTTACTGCACACAGAGGGAGATTTGGTGGCCCCGTTGCCATGGAAACCAGGCCAGTGTACGCGCGCTCCACTGTTGGCAGATTGTGCCTTTTCCATGTGTGTGTGTGTGTGTGTGTGTGTGTGTGTGTGTGTTTGTGTATGTGCTAGCGTAGGAGTGTGTGTGAAAGAGAGAAAGCAGATCTATAGTAAAATACAGTATATATACATACAGATATACTGTCTCACAAAATGTAAGTTAATAATAAAAATTAAGTTTTGGAGTTTTGATTTTGATCTTTACATCTACACATGAATGATGTTTCAACATGCCTGGTTCAACGCAAAGATAGAAAGAGAAGTTGATCCCAGGTTGGGAGGGTATTGTGGCGTGTGTGTGTTCACTGGAAGATGGAGTTAACCTTTAAAGTCCACAGGTGGCCTCCACATCCTGTGCTTGCCAGCGGGAGAGAGGAGTGTTTCATAGTGACGCCCATATGGCGCAGGGTAAATGTCATCCAGCAGTGACAAACAATTTCCTCTCATAAATGAAGAGGTCGGATAGAAAAAGGGTCTCCATTTTTGCATGACACAGGGTTGCTTTGAAAAAATGTCATGTCCAGACTAGGACCTGCTTTTTCCAGTAGATCCACCTGTGCCACCGTAACCCTTCCACCCCCACCCCGCCCCATCACACAGACAGACCACCCCTTCCCCCAACCCCCCAACTGTGCTCAGAAACATGGAGGCAGCTGCTCTTCTGCTGTAACAGGCTGCACATGGGGCTCACAGTGCTGATCAATACTCCACTGGAGAACCGGGAGGACACTGAGGGGGCTGGAAGCAGGGCGAGGGCAGGATCATTAGAGTCCTCAGAGACCATGCTCCAACACTGCCTGTCAACCTGCACCTCCACACCCCCACTGTCAGGCTCCACGTCTACCCACCAAGGGGTTCAGGGGGGGGGGGGGGAGGGGAGGGGGGGCTTACCTGGCGGACGAAGCTGTTAGAGGTGGTGTCAGAGGAGGTGCTTCCGTCGGAGCGTTTGAATCGACCCTTTCGCTTGGCACACTTTCCCTGGAAAGAAGAGACAAGGGTTTTTTTTTGAAGAGACAATGTTTTGAGACATTTTGTAACAGTACTGTGGAACGCTACGACCTGGTGTAACCAAAAGTGGGTTCTGGGTCTATAACTGGTCATTATTCATGTCCTGGTGTACGTTGGGACCCAGTAATCTGATCCCTGGTAAACGGCCTATCCGGCCTGGGCAGAGCCTCCATTGCATTAGGGCCCACACTGGCATTATCACCATGGCGACACAGTGCTGGCTAATTGCATTTGGTAGCAATCAGGACGGATGCCTGATGGATTCAACTGGCTGTGGCCCTCCTGTGTGTACAGACAGAGGAACACACAGTTCCAGTGCATAACAACAAAGACATTCACACACACACATATACACACACGCACACATACACACAAACACCGTGCACACACAACCACCGCAGGGGGAGCATCCACCACACATACACACACGCCTGGGTCAGATAACAGAGTGAAGCCAGCGCAGTGTGACCCCCTTTCTGTCTTGTCTGATGACTGAGGGTCCTCTGAGAGAGGAGGCTGGGCAGTACAGCCGCAGCCTGCAGGTATGGTGCAGCAAGGGTCCTGGTTCCAGTCCCAGCTCCTCTCCCTGGTTCCCTGCTATGTACCTCATCATCATCATCATCAACACCATGTCTGAGACAGGGAGGGCCCAGCCGCAGGGGAAAGCCTCAACGCTGCCAGATCTCAAACGAATGTGACCTGGGCATCAGTAGCAACAATGGCACAGTCTTAGTGTGACCGGCAGTGGAGTCTGACAGCAGGACCTGATGGTGACGGGGAAACTCAAGCTGTAGTCTGGACAGGTGTGTTCTGGTTGGGGCGGGGAGGTGAGGCACAGTGGAGGAGGATGAGGGATGAGGGCAGACCTGCTGAGGACTGTATGAGGAGTGGTATCCATGACAAAGGGCTGGGAAATGGGGGAGTCAGATGGCTGAGTGGTGAGGGAGTCGGGCTAGTAATCTGAAGGTTGCCAGTTCGATTCCCGGCCATGTCAATTGACGTTGTGTCCTTGGGCAAGGCACTTCACCCTACTTGCTTTGGGAGGAATGTCCCTGTATTTACTGTAAGTCGCTCTGGATAAGAGCGTCTGCTAAATGACTAAATGTAAATGTAAAATGAAATGCCTAGGGAGGGAAGGCTTCCTGTTGTTGGTAAACAACCAAGAGGAGGCCAAGCGACTAACTGGAGAGAGAGAGCTTTGAAAGCGTTGAAAAGCCAAACACTCTCTGTCAAAGACAGGCACGTAAAACTGTACTCATCACTCAGCACGCCCCCATCCTCGGTGGAAACACAAACACAACATCGGCTGAGTTATCGTCCCTGGACCCTGATTCTGATCAGAGCTGCATTCTCAGGCCGCCTCTCATCTGTTCGGAGCTCTGCTGGGCTCGGCTCGCCGTGAGCCCCGAGGACGTGTGCTCCTCTCTCCAGGACGCAAGACGTGTAGCCTCACGGCTGTCCCACGACAGCTGAGTTATAAATATGCCAGCATGACCCGCTGCAGGTTTGCATGAACTTTATATCTAATTGATCAGAGAGCCACACAGAACCCTTCCCTGCTGCCTGACACCAGCAGGGAGTCCATCTGTCTCTCAGCAGCATCACACAAGAGACATGGAGGAGCGTGCTACTAACAGAGGGAGAAAGGTTGGATGGAGAACCAGAGGGACAGAGAGAAAGGGGGATGGTATTATTAATGGCGAGAGGATAAAGGAAAAGTTTGATAAGAAATATCATGAACTGAAAGATAAAATGTAAAGACACTCTGAGACAGACAGAGAGAGAGAGACAGACAGAGACAGAGACAGAGACAGAGACAGAGACAGAGAGAGAGAGAGAGAGAGAGAGAGAGAGAGAGAGAGAGAGAGAGAGAGAGAGAGAGAGAGAGAGAGAGAGAGAAAGAGAGAGAGTGGGTGTAAGGAAAGAAACAGAGAGCAAAAACAAATACTTGGCATTGCTTTAGGTGCTTATTTTTCGGTGTTGGTTGCTGTGATGTTGTGGTTTCCGTGGAGAGACAATGATAGAGCTGAGCGTGGGAGGGTTTGTTCTAGACTCTCATCCTTTTTCACGTTTGTTTTATGACCAATCATGCCCACACATTGATTGATATCTTATAACCTCCTAAAGGCTATTAATAGGTATGAAACATTTTATTTGGACAAATATTTTGCTACAAAAGATTGCATAACTTGGGTCAGACGTCTAACATTACAAGAAAGCTCAAAACAGAATATTTGTATCTTCTGCATCTGTAAGTGTTGAGGAGATAACATGATACATAATAACTTTATCTAACAAAACAATACTATTAACCAGTCAAACTTTGCTTCATTTATAAAGGGGGACATTTGGATGCAGAAAAGCAGGGAAAATCTATTTTGCAATAAGAAATGTGTCCATAATTACACGTTTATGTGGGCGGGGTTTAGGAAACATCGCTCATAGATAAGATGAAACAACATCTAAACATGTCTGCTTCTTTGTGATTACATTAAGTATATACATTTACAGTATTTCAGTGTGAAAATAATAATTTATTTTAATATTACCTAAATGTTTGACAGCAAAACAGCAAAGAAATCCCGGATTTCATTTCCAATTTGATTAGCCAAATTAACACCAGAAAATTGTCAATTTACTGCACTTAATAACACTTCGGGTTTCATTTGAATCTATTCGAATTAACCGACTGAATGTAAACATTTAAACATCTTTTAAAAATTGGAAAAAGCTTCCTCAATACAAAGTCACAAATCCGTGCAGGAACAGACGGCTACTTGGGCTCCGGATAATTGGCTATGTGACATTTGTACTCCTAACTGACATGTGGTTCTCTTTAATGATCAACTAGAAATAAAATAAAAATTGTAAATTGTTCAATTAGCCTACTCGTGATCGGCAATAACTGCATAATGTAGGCTATGGTACATCATGTGACAGAAGGACGGTGAACATTAAAGCTCATTCCTTTTCTCTTAGCCGGTTTTCTCGGTGTGAGATGTAGGCTTATCTTACCTGTGCCTGTGGATGATGATCAAACATGTCCATTTGGATCTCCTGGGTAGAGGTCGAAGGCGTCCTGGACATACTACCTTTCTGTACCATTGATTATTTTTTTAGAATTCTATTTTTACTTTCATTTATTTGAAATGATTCAATACAGTCATTGTCAAAAAGGAAAAATAGACTGCCGTTTTCTTCAATACAGACTGTGGCTCTCTACTACAATAGCCGCAACAGCTGCTTCTCTCCACAGCCTATCGTAGAGCTCCACTCGCTTCGCTTCTTCCACTGTGCGCTCAAGATTCAAGCCGTCGACGTAGTACACGCCCCATTAACTGGCCAGGCCCCACCCTAATAAATTGACATCCAAGGGATGTTCAGAATTGTTCTAATGTGATGGACATCCAACAGCAGTTTTGCACTGGACTGTCTTTATAAGCATAAACGTTTTGTGTCATCCAGCTCCGGCTCCTACAATGAAGTCAAAAGTTTAGATCTTACCTGTTGATCTGAAAGTATAACAGCGTTTTACATTTTCAAGAGAGTGGTATACATTTCTGAGTGTCTCACTTATCGATGGTATTGCTCGAAATACAGCGTTAAAGTGAGTAGTCTTAATTTAATTTTAAAACTTGAAGATATAGCCTACTGTGATTTTCTTTTTTTTTAAAGCAATTTCGCAGGGGGGGGGGAAAGTATAGTAGGCTAGGTTACAAATTCTTGTCGCCTGAATTCATGGTCATTCATGAATGATCCATATTGACATTGGGATCGAACATGTAACCGAGAAAATAATAAATAACTATTTTGCTCCATTGTCTGTGACCCAACATTATTTACGTGTACATGGAACACCTGATCACTTTTGACCTCAACACTGCGCTCTTGCGGTAGCCACAGCGGGTTGCATTTAATCCGTTGACTCCCAGAATGCAGTGCGAGGTCTGTGGTGCATACTATTATTCCCAAAGAGGGGTGAAGAGTCGACATTTAATGTTGTATTATTGTACAATTACAAAATGATTCTAACTGATTCTCAAATTCAAATACACAACAATAACCTCTATTAAAAAATCCACAATACAGATATTGTATCGTGCTTCTAAAAGGTTTTGATTGAGATCAGTGAATTATTCAGTATGGACTCTCCTGTATAATGGTAGCACCCTAGTAGTCCCTCTCTCTTTCCTTTTCCTATTGAAATAGCAGCCATGAGGTAAGATCAGCGATTTCGTGGCGATGTAATTCTTAAAAAAATGTCAGAAACACACATTTTTACTCATATAAGAATACAAATTATATTGCGCCTGTCTATGTGGAACTTTTATGTCCACTTATAAACACATTAATGATGAAAAATGTGTATTTCACTAGTCAATGTGTGCGACACGATGTGGCATAGCTCAGAGGCCATGTTGTCTGAATACAACATGGAGAGACAGGCGAGCCGGGCCCAAAACGGCTAAATGATCTAGCACGGCTTGGCCTCTTTTCCCGTTCATAAATTGCACTATGCGTTTACCATTGACATTTAGCAATGGTTTTTCGTAACTACTGTAGTTTGTAAGGGTCGCCTTTTTTAATGGGTAAAGTGGATGGCGTGAGTACCTTCATGTCAAAAGTTCATGTTACTCGTCGGTTAAACTAGGAATGTAATGCACTGTCAAATGTGTTATTTTTCACCCCCATCAGCATGCTCAGGCTCCAAAAGAGGCTAGCCTCCAGCGTTTTACGCTGTGGCAAAAAGAAGGTTTGGCTTGACCCAAACGAGACCAATGAGATTGCCAATGCCAACTCCCGTAAGTACTTGCATGATGAAAGGCACGTGTCATGTGTCAGATTGACACTAAAGCCCATCTCCTTAAACCAATACCAACTGATGTAGTTATAAAGTGTATATCATAACATGTTCTCAATGTGATAGTCTGGTAACATGGTAAGCTTAAACTGACTCAGATCGCTCTTCCTGTTCCTGACTGCAGGCCAGCAGATCCGTAAACTGGTGAAGGATGGTCTCATCATCCGTAAGCCCGTCACGGTGCATTCCCGTGCACGCTGCCGCAAGAACACGCTGGCACGTCGCAAAGGAAGGCACATGGGTGTTGGTAAGCGATCCAGACCAAGATACTCAAGTCTAACTTAATGAACAACTTAATTTCACCCTCCTATTAATCAAGATCCAATTGTTAATGACAAGTGAAATATACCAATCAACGGTTTCATGCCCAGTTACTGTAGTCCAGGGTTCTCCAATCCTGGTCCTCGAGGGAAGCTGTCCTGCATGTTTTAGACGTTTCCCTGCTCCAGCACACCTGATTCAAATGAATGGTCATTACCCGGCTTCCACAGAGCTTGATAACGACCCATTCATTTGAAACAGGTGTGCTGGAGCAGGGAAACATCTAAAACATGCAGGACAGTGGCTCTCTAGGACCAGGGTTGGCCACCCCTGCTGTAGTATGTCACTCCTGAGCTAACACCAGCTTGTGTCCCCAGGTAAGAGGAAGGGTACAGCCAACGCGCGTATGCCGGAGAAGTTGTCCTGGATGCGTCGCATGAGAATCCTGCGGCGTCTGCTGCGGCGTTACAGGGAGTCCAAGAAGATCGACAGGCACATGTAAGTCTTGAAGTGCGTCCTGTAAAGTCATGCACCATTTGTAATGTTTTACGGTAAACCAAGTGATTTCTGAAGTTGGTGGTCTGTTGCAATCGGAATTACATCAGACAAGTGTTGATGCCAAACAGCTGTAGTTTAGTTATTGTTTAAGTAAAAGTCCCTTTGCATTTAGAATCTACAACTTAATAGGTCAATTAAGTAATTTCACATGTTGAATGTTCAAAAGTCAGCTTTGTTGCCAAACCTATTTAAAACGAACTTGCAAGAAGAATTGACAGTTTCTTGAAAGTGACGAGTGAATGTTTTTTTTCTCACACGATTCAACCGTGTTGTTGTGGTGTTTGACCTCCCTCAGGTACCACAGCCTCTACCTGAGAGCCAAGGGTAACGTGTTCAAGAACAAGCGCATCCTCATGGAGCACATCCACAAGCTGAAGGCCGACAAGGCCCGCAAGAAGCTCCTGTCGTAAGTCTTTGTTCTCAACAACCCCGTAACTCCCCGGGAGACGTGGAATATCTGTGGTGTGGCAGCTACGATGCTTGAATAGAAAGGAACTGCATTATCAAGCGGGATAGAGGGCGTGCATTAAGGATGGGGGTGTGTAACAAATGTACCAAGACTACGCTTTATAATGTACCACATGGTACTGGGGGTTTACCAAAACGAACAAACCTTTCAATTGAGATTTTTGGATCAGCCGCCTGATGCACCACACGGACATTAGCGTGGTTATGTTTAGCATTTCTTATCCAAAGTGACATGGAAAACGGTGCTTGTAGAAAGCTCAGGAGAAAACCCAGCATCGGAAGTGCCTAGTTCCAACTGTGTTAAGTTTGGTTCGCTGGTCTCTCTTGTGTTGCGTCTGACTCGCTGGTCTCTTGTTTTACGTCTGACTCGCTGGTCTCTGTTGCGTCTGACTCGCTGGTCTCTGTTGCGTCTGACTCGCTGGTCTCTGTTGCGTCTGACTCGCTGGTCTCTCTCCACAGCGACCAGGCCGAGGCCCGCCGCTCCAAGACGAAGGAGGCCCGCAAGCGCAGAGAGGAGCGTCTCCTGGCCAAGAAGGAGGAGTTCATCAAGACCCTCGCAGAGGAGGAGTCCACCAAGAAGTGAACAGCCTCACCTCCCAGCCCCTCGGTCAAGTGCTTACAATAAAGTTGTACAGAAAACACAGCCCTGTGTCCTGCTAATGTTTTGTTAGGTACACTTCCTTCATTTAGCAGGTGCTCTCATCCCAAATGATATACAAATGGTGCATAAGGATCTTGAGCTGAAAGTGTTGTTTAGTATTTACTAGCCGTATCGCAAAATAGGCACATCTCGGCTCGCAGGCACGAAAAACTTAAAAGGAGGCTACAATAACACCTTGATTACTACTATTTAGTGCAACATTGGCAGCAATTGCAGTTAATGATTTCACCATGGCTATATGGCATGGATTTCATAGGTTCATGTCTTTGCAGGTGATTACAAAATCTGCTGCCATCTAGTGGTATTGTAGAGTAGTATTTTATTGATCCCCAGAAGGAAATGCTAAATATTTCCAAATGGAATCTACAATGTTAGCCCAAATCCATGGGCTGTGCTGAACATGTCCGTGTGCATCCCAATGGTGTCTGTAAAGTGTCTTTTTAAAGCATGTTTTAGCACCCATGGTATAGATTCAGGACAATAGGGTCCAGACTGGATGCCTTTAAGGCACTGCCGTCCTAAAGGCACTTGGACTTAGTCATAGTGTTGGTCGTTGATTCATTTTTGTATTGTGGCTTTTCTCAGCCTGGCTGCTGGTTAAAGAGGAGATGGGAGTCTGATTCGATTTCTGGTTCAATGAGGACGTTCTTTATTCTTATCTTATCATAGGTACACACAGTGGGCCTTCTAAGGTTGAAGGCCGAGCATTAAGCATACACATCAGTTATTCTTATACTCTACACCAGACATTCCCTTAAAGGACCTTGGTCTATTCTGCCTCTCCCTGTGTCAGTGTTTCTATCAGTCCTCTTGATCAGTTGTAAAAGGGACAAATGTCCATCCTTTTACATGTATTCATTTAGCAGACACTTTTATTCAAAGCGACTTCCAATGTATGCTTCATGTTTGGAGAGTAGCCAAACATGAAGCATACGTTGTGAAAAGCAAATAAGTGCCAATGGGAAGAACCATAAGAGCATGTAGTTAAACAAGTTACAAATTAAACAACATGAACCTCAAAAGTGCAAGAGTGTACCTGTAGAAAAAGCAAGCAACAATAATATAATATAATTCACAGACCTTTTGTCTACAGGTGCTTTATAATGTTCTTTCCTATCTTTATTTCTGTGTGTATGTTCTTCCTATCGTCAGTTAGGGCCTGTCTTGGATTAACATTTGGTCAGTGGCAGTTTGTCTTAGGTAAGATCTTGTAATGTGCTGCGTTTTGTTCTTTAGGTCACCTGAGGTAACCCTTCAGTTCTTAGTCAGTGAGGTCATCTTAGGATCATTCATACAGTTCAGTGCAAGTTCACGTCAGGACAGTCAACTAGTTCAGTGAAGGTAGTCTCATAAAGTTTCCGGCCACAACAGTATCCATCTGAGCCAAACCCTCTTAATACAATGAACTATTAAAATAACAGTTCAAATCACAGCATGGTAATCAGCCTTCTAATAACAACAAATAAAGCTCACAGCACTTGTGAAATTGTATTGTCATGGTGTGCTGCTACACTGAGCACCACACAGAGACTGAAATGCGAAGCTTAACTCAAACGTCTGAAGTTAATCAGTCTGTTCTCAGCGCTGTCTGACCTCTGTGCTCCTAATGAAGGTGGCATGTTTCGGAGTCCTGCTTCAGCACGTCAGTCTCGGTCTACACAGGATGTCAACTTCTATGAATACATTTTGAGCTGCACAAAATTCATCGAAGAAAATCGACTTTACTACAACTGGAAACGACTTGGCAAAAGCGCAATCGAGGGACCCTGGAGGGGTTTTGAGATGGCAGAGTGCGGTGTGACCTGACAGGGAGCTGTGCTGTGTGTTCGTGTTTCAAGTATGAGAAGGCATGCTGAGGGCAACCATGTGCCAATGTTAGATGGGCTCATAGGGATACCATGCCTGTTTGAGTTTCTGTTAAGTGTTGATGTACACACTGTGTTTATATGATCCAGTGAGGTGCTATACAGTTTGTCAGAGAGGGCGGTTTTAGTCCAGACAAGCAATATGACTCCAGGCTAAAGGAGTCAGGTGGCTGAGCAGTTAGGGAATCGGGCTAGTAATCTGAAGGTTGTCAGTTTGATTCCCCGCCATGCAAAAATGACGTTGTGTCCTTGGGCAAGGCACTTCACCCTACTTGCCTCGGGGGAAATGTACTTACTGTAAGTCGCTCTGGATAAGAGCGTCAGCTAAATGACTAAATGTAAACACCTGTGGAATGCGCCCTGGTCTGCTGGACTAGTTAAGCCTCAGTGCTGCCCCCATATGTGATGTTTCAAACTGCACCTCGCTGTGGCGGGATTTACATTATATTTACATTATGTAATCCAGTGCCTTGGACCCAAGGACACAACGTCATTTGGCACGGCCGGGAATCGAACTGGCAACCTTCAGATTACTAGCCCGATTCCCTAACCGCTCAGCCACCTGACTCCCATGCAATGAAATGGTAGCCAAGACACAGGAGAAGCACCTGGAGATGACCACCAGATGTCCACAACGCGTCTTCGACCAATTGAATTGCTCCATGTAATCTCTCTGTTTATTTTCTATATATATTCACAGCCTGTGCTGTTAGGAGGACACTGTTACATTTTCTTTTTTTTACGAACATAAGGTACTCAGCCATACACAAACACACAGTGTCTGATATCCAAACAGAAGTTCATCTCAAGTTCAGCTAAAGGTTAGTAGATACGATCAAGGTAGAGCTGGTGTGTTTCCCTAACAACACACAGGATCAGTACTCCAGCCAGTCTGCACTGCCTGCCCAAGTTCAGCTCGGTTCAGTTCCAGACAAGTGTTCTGTGTCTCTGTTAGGTCTCACAGCAGCCAAGTTTCTTTAAAAAGCTGTCAGGTGTTATACAGCCGGTATATGCAGGATGACGAGCATTGTTAGAGTAAAACCAAACAGTGTAATCCTTCAGGTCAGACAAAGAAGGTTATGGGCCAGACACCAAGTTCAGGGAGAGGTCAAACAATGGCCTACTCAGCACGGAGTTTGGGTCAAAGGGAGGGGGAGGAGGGGGGCAGGGGGCGTTTGGGCAAGCGTTGCTGGAGGACAATGCCTTCTTTTGTTGCCGTCTGTCTGCACTGTGTCCAGAGGCAGGTCAGCCCTGTCGTGTGGTGTCACAAGGGCCAGGAAAGGAAGAGCCCCCCCCCTCCAACCCTCCTCCAACCCTCCTCCAACCCTCCCTCCCCAGGCTAAGCTGTGTCTCATGCTGCTTTCAAACTCCCCATCAGGAGCAGCTGGCCTGAGTTCGGCTGGAAACAGAAACACTGGATGAAACACCTAGACAAACACACTCAGCAACACTTACGTACACACACCTTCATTGGGACCTCTGTGGATTGACCAGGAGACTTCAGCCAGAGAGAAATCTGTACCTGGGTTGTATCAAAAGGGCTCTGTTTCATCCTGAGCTGAATATGATTAATCGCATTAAAGAAAACTTAATCTAATTAGATTGATAGTGCCGTGCATGATTCATTCAAGCTCGGCAGAGGGGGCAGGCATGGAGCTAGGCAGTATTGAACAAACTCCCTGGTGGTAATACGTTTATGAATGTGGTCTTGAAAAATGACTTTGTTGGACTTAATAAGGTTAGACATGTGCTCTTTGAAATATTTATTTGGCTGTAATGAGTTGTGGCTGTGGTTGTGAGGGGATACTAACAAGAGGATGTAACCGGAGGGACATTTGCGTGGGTTACTTGGCTCAACAGCATTGCCATAAAATAGACTGCTTCATTGTCTAGTGTTCCCTGATGTTGATATATTGTTTCAGAACACAGGTTTATGATTCAATGGTGACTAAATTTCCTTGTCTGTGCTGACGTTTTCCCACTCCCTTACATTCCTGCTGGCATCTCATGATGTGTGCAGGTCACGCATGCTGGTGTGTGTCCTCCACAGGCGTAGGGGAAGGGGAAGGGGAAGGGAGGGTTCTGCCTTGTCAAGTTTACACAGGATGAGTCTGGTGATGGGAATGCTATTCCAGCACTCACATCTTTAAGACGGATATTCTTGTGTGTATGTGTGTGTGCTTATCTTGTTCCCACTGCGGGACAAATAAAGGATTATCTTATCTTATAAGCGAGAAATAGCTTGCGAGAATTGAAGAGAACGAGGAAGAGTTGAGCGAATTGTTAAATGACAGTTGTTGTACAGGTGCATCACATCAGTGACCCCTACAGTAGGTGTCATTAGTGGAGGTATGTCAGGCTTAGACGACAGAGACAGGAGACCACATAGCACATGCAGAGCATACATTCCTCATGAGAATCCTAGCTGCTCACACAAGCTACTGTATCCATGAGAACAGCACAAAGGTACGAGTCATCAGTCAGAAAACCATTAGTCTACTCCAACCCTAACTGGCTGTACACAGATGGAAAAACAACAAAACAGTGGCCTTCCTCATTTCCCTCATTCAATTTAACATTTAAATTACTATTCCGTATCCTAAATACTAAGTCGTATCCCCCAAATTATCATTCATTACCCTTACTGAGGGTAGCAGTTAAGCATCCTTATGTAAGCCATCAAGATCTTAACAAAGGCTGTGGCATACTGTGACCTGTGCCAAGGAAACCTCTCTAAGGGCTGTTTTGTTTTAGGTTGCTTAGAACGGTCGGTCCAGCTCACCAGAAAGCAGAATACACCCTGATTCTCAATTCCCTCTTTACCTCCCATAGATACAAAAACAGAATGTTGGATGTGGGTGCGGAGCTTTCTCACTGAACATGAACTTTCCTCCCCCCTTTCCGGACCTGAGCAACAAAAACAGGTTTCATAGAAAAGTAGACACTTGTGGTATAAGATCCCTAGGCACCTTTTTTTTTTCTCTCTCTCTCTCTCTCTCTCTCTCTCTCTCTCTCTCTCTCTCTCTCTCTCTCTCTCTCTCTCTCTCTCTCTCTCTCTCTCTCTCTCTCTCTCTCTCTCTCTCTCTCTCTCTCTCTCTCTCTCTCTCTCTCTCTCTCTCTCAGAGGTTCTCCTGGGCCCTGCTGTCATCCCTTGGCTCCTCTTGTCTGTCAGGTGACAAAAGATCACTTCATATTAATAGCTGTCGTGAGTTGATGATGTAAACTAAGTTGAGTTGAAAACCCCCCTTGTAGAGCCAGAGGGGGAGGAGGGAAGTGGAACGAGAAGCTATATATAAAAAGCAAGGAAGGATTCGACTGGATTGGTTGAAAGCCCCAGTCCCTAGTACTCATACTATCACATTCATTGGAGAAAAACAGTCCCTTCTAACCCTCCCCCCACCACACACACACACACACACACACATACATTGGTCAAGACCATGGGCTAATTCAGTACCAGGCACTCATGTTACTGCCTGGTCTTTATGCAGCAGGGTAGAGGGGGGTAGGGGAGGGGGCTGGAGGGAGGGCGGTGGGAAGTCCAGGGGAGGGAGGGAGAGCGTAAAGAAGGCAGGGGCTCCGGGGTGGGGGGTGGAGAATGCAGAAGGAGCAACAGCTTGTGCTCTGGGACTAAGCTGGAAAGAAAGTCGGAGCATGGTGCAGGCTGACTGAGGAGACTAGGCAGAGCGGGCCAGATGAGAAGGAACGAGACGTAGCGATCCGAGTCGAGGCGGGCAGAAGGACACCGGACGGAACACCCCGGCAACGCTAGCTTTCAACGGGAGTGGAACGGCAGAAAACTAGAGAGTTGTGTGTGTGTGGGGGGGAAATAGCAAGGCTGGCTGTTTACGAGACAGACAGAAAGGTCTGATAGCCTGATAGCCGCAGGCTTACAGAGAGAAGCTCGCAGCGAGAGGCAGAGACAGAGAGAGAGAGAAATATAGAGAAGTAAAAGAGAGAGTAATAGATAAAGACTGTGGATAAGGCAGGAGAGTAACGACAGGGCAAGAGAAAGAGTGAGGTACAATCGAGGAGAAAGAACGAGGGGGGGGGGGGGAAAGGAGGGACCAAAGTAGAGGAACTTAAAAGAAGAAATCACGCTGTACAGAGGGGGAGAGAGAGGTACAGGAGCAAAACTAATGTGTCAGTATTAAGGGGGAGAAAATAGGGGAGAAAGAGGAAGAGGAAGAGTCCGAGGAGGAGGAGAGGAAACAGCTGTGGGAGAGGCATGAAGCTACTGCTGTTAAAGATGCTTTTCTCCTTGATGCTCACCTTCCTTATCTTGGGGACTTTCTTTACTGCCCTCGTTTGGTACGTCTTCAACGACAGGTGAGACCAACCCGCCCCTCCCCACCTCGGACCAGACGGGCCTCACGTCACACAGACAAGGGTTTTCTGACTTGTGCTTTCGTTGCTCGGGTACCTCCGTCGACAACATGTTATTTGATGAAATATATTAGTTCTGAAACAGGAACACTTGATTTAGAGAGAATAGCTTTGCTACTTCAGCTGGAGGGGTGAATATGAAATAGTTTTTTCCAATTCATTCTGCCTGTTTTGGCAATTCAGCTGCCCCCTTTCCACCCTCATTTGAATGATGTGCTTTTGCCTTGAGTGCACGTGTGAAACAAGTGACACATCTATGAATCTTTGGGAAAGTGTCATTTTTTTGTTGTCGCGTGTGTTAAGAAAAAAAGTGTTAATGAATCTGTGTTTTAGCACCAGGCCAAGAGGCCTTCTTAATGAAACCAACGTCGTTGAAAAAGTATTTATATGTTCTCACCACAGACACATTTATAAAGCATGAATCAGTCTCAGTGCAACTTTACGTTGTCTTTCACATGCTTTAAGACTGTTTGATAGTGTTTTTAATCCTTAAACTGAGTTCTATGAACAAGACTGTATGCGTGCCCTTTCCTGCTGTAAGCAAACCTCTCTGCCGGATGCTCTGTTTATGTTTTGTGTCAGACAACCATCTATCTGTGTGCTGTGTGCGTCAGTACGCTCTGCTGTATCAGGAAGGAGGGGGTGTAAAGTTATACACTTTATCTCAAGAAGTGGCTCAACTTTACACAAAAGCAGAAGTGATATTGTACAATGTGATGTTGTTTCCTGACTGTCGGTTCGATACCACATAGTGTCGCAAAATGAATTGCGAAGTTTCTTCTCTCTGTGACGCTCAGTACTGTTGGGCCCCGGAACCCCCACCGCCCCAAGAACCCTGCCGCAGCCCCATCTCACACATGCAAGGACTGCAAGTGAGAACCCCGACCGTGGCAATCACAGCCCATATAGTATTTGGTTTGTCCAGCATATTTGTCACCTGTCCTTACCATCGACACAAAATAAATGCTGTGCCACTGGTGTGTGTGTCCTCAGGAACAACGTCACCGACAAAGTGGTGGAACGTTATTCTCACGCCTGGAGGAAACAGGAGGACAATTCTAAAAAGTTCAGGTGAACCAATAAGATACATAAATACGCACAATGAAACTCTGTACGCCAACCAAACATCGCATAGAGTCTGCCGCTGCCGCCTCTGACTGGACAAATTCATTTCCATCCCTGCCTTCAAAGAAACCATTTCACGCATCGTCACTGAACCCTGTTAATGCTTTCTCATCTTTTAACCCCTCCCTTGAGTATCTTGTTGTCTATTCATCCCCATGGTTTGTCCTTTGTCTGTTGGCAACTGCCTAGTTTGTCCTACTTGTACTTATGTTGCCTGCTTTGTTTTCTCCTGCCTGTATCCTTTGTTCATACTTGCCAGGGTCAGCCTGTGTCTTGCTTGTGGTTGTTGTAAATAATCTCTGCGTCTTGCTTTGTGCTTTTAACATTTGTATCCCCCCTGACTACCCTATGCCCTGCTTTGATTAACCTGCTTGTTTTTTGGAGTTGCTTTTTTTTGTGCTTTTTTCCTGTATGTCTGTATTGCTGTGGTTGTGTGCCGTTTTGCTTTTGATACAGATTTTCTTTCCTTAGCCCCCTTCCCCTCTCCCTCAAAAAGCTTGTGCTTTTGCCCAGGCCATCACTGGAAATAAGAATTTGTTCTTAATGATCGTTGCCTGTGTAACTGAATCCTTGGAGCTAATGCCTAAAGCACTAGGTTACCCACACAGCAAACAATTGCCTCCAATACTACTACTACTTAAACTATTGTTTAACTATTGTTTACTGTGAGTTACCTAGAAGCTCCTGGGTCCTAGAGCTACCCGGTTACAATTGGTGAAATAAAGGTTAAATAAAATAGAAATCTCTGCTGGGTCTCAATTCATCTATGACAAATTTCCCTCACTCGATCTCTGGATTCGTAGAAATGAGAATGTTTTGGTCACGTTTGTCACTGTCACCATACAGTGTTCGTGTGTCCATAACGATGCGCGTGAAGTATGGCTGGTCGTGTTGTTGTCAAGAAAGGCTTGATTGTTGTTTCCAGATCCCTGCTCAGCAGCCGTTGTCATGGAGTCACCAAGGCTGTGGTCACCCAGGCCAACACTCCCCTGGGGTCGAAGATGGTGTATGATGGTGAAAAGAGAAAACCTCTCCACGTTACCCCTGAACTCTTCAGCACGTTTGTTAAGGTTCGCAGTTTCTTCCTAGACATTTACATTTAGTCATTTAGCAGACGCTCTTATCCAGAGCGACTTACAGTAAGTACAGGGACATACCCCCCGAGGCAAGTAGGGTGAAGTGCCTTGCCCAAGGACACAACGTCAGTTGGCATGACCGGGAATCGAACTGGCAATCTTCGGATTACTAGCCCGATTCCCTCACCGCTCAGCCACCTGACTCCCTAGACATACCAGGTGGTTGGGTGGGTGAAAACACATGTACCATAATGTGTATTTGTGTATGTTTTACATACAGGAACATCCATTTGCATCCAATACAACTTGGGATACCTGTTCTGTTGTTGGCAACGGCGGAATCCTGACCAATAGCAGCTGTGGAGAGAAGATAGACTCTGCTCAGTTTGTTATCAGGTGTAAGATCATTTCCTGCATGTACTTGTTTTCAAAATGTCCAATGGTAATTATAAAAAGTGACACTGTAAACCTGTCGGTTTTCTCTCCCAGGTGTAACCTGCCTCCTTTGGAGAACGGTTATGAGAGAGATGTCGGCAACAAGACGGACCTTGTGACAGCCAATCCCAGCATTCTGTTGGAGAAGTGAGTGGGACGAGCCCAGTGGAGCCTACAGAAACATACCCTCTACTCCACAAACATGTCTACTGACGCTTGATGTGTTTCCTTCTCCTCCTTCGTCCCACCCTGGGGGGGGCGTCTCAGGTACGGGGCTTTACTGGAGCGCCGTCGACCCTTTGTGGAGAGCTTGCGTAGCTACGGAGACTCCCTGATCCTCCTGCCGGCGTTCTCCTACGGCCACAACACGCCCGTGTCCCTGAGGGCCCTCTACACCGTCCAGGACTTCGACAGCCCCTCGCGGCCCGTCTTCCTCAACCCGGAGTACCTCCAGAGCCTGGCCCGCTTCTGGCGCTCCCAGGGCCTGAAGTCGGTGCGTCTCAGCACGGGGATGATCGTGGCCAGTCTGGCCCTGGAGTTCTGCGCCAACGTGGATCTGTTTGGCTTCTGGCCCTTTAGCCAGCACCTGGACGGACACCAGCCCCTCACCAATCATTACTATGACAACAGACAGGCCAAGAAGACTATCCACGCCATGCCTGCTGAGTTTGACCACCTGCTGAAGCTCCACAGTCAGGGTGTGTTGAGGATACACCTGGGTGAGTGTGCACCACCCGGCAGGTAGGCAGCACCCGTCACCTGAACCAAGCGCACCGTAGGTGACACAGCAGAGGCATGCCGCACCCGCTTCCAGCCTCACCTGGAAGACCTCCCAATCATTCGCAATGTCTCTGCTCTTCATTCAGTGTTAAACCAAACGGATATGGTACAGGTCTAGCGTTTGTCACAAAGACTCTGTACTTGCAGATTAAGTGTAGTGAAGAAGGATTGTGAATTTCAGCACTTAAAGAATTAGTTCCTGGTGTGTTTTTGCTGAGCAGGCTCATCGACAGCCAAATGATTTGCACTGAATTCTTAATGGTAGCAACAGTCAGAAATGTCATCTTAATGAAGGTCTTGTACAACGAAATAGCTGGATGTATACATAGATAGACATCATATACTGTATAAATATGCAGTTGTATTTATTGTGACTGTTCCAGCTGGAATCTGGAGCCTGTGTTTTGTGTTCAGTTTGAAAGCTATTCTAGTTCATATGGTGTCCATACTGCAGAGAGGGCAACTTAGTGCCACATGTGAATTACAATGGCCATATACTCTACCATGCTGAGCCTTTAAGATGCAACTGAATGTATGTTGAGTTGCACAAGCAACAGACATACTCTCTCCTGACTGTTATGTTCAGACCGGTTTTCCAGTGCCAGTTGTGACTCAATGTAACCTATGTTAACTATGAAATAGTGTCTCACCCGTGGCCTTTTTTTAACAAATACACGACGATTCGAAACATTTCACACATTTACGGTAGTTCCAATGGTTTCTGTTGCCGCCCGTGCTGTATTCATCTGACAGAACTGGATGTAGCCCAGAGATCAACTGGGCCTGAGCCTCAGGTCTGGATCTCTCTGCTGCCTCTCCGGACCCTCTGAGCAGGGGCTCTCTGAGGACTCCACACAGGGCTCAGGGCATGGTTCCAATCTGATACGAAACAGGAAGAGACAGAGCGGAGACAGAGCGGAGACAGAGCGGAGACAGAGCGGAAGACAGACCCTTTCCTGGGGTTGCCGCGGTAACCGGCTTGTGAAGGTTACGAGTGACACGTTTTGACCTTAAATGCTCCTCCCCCCCCCCCCGCTGTGACCATGGCAACGGGGCAGGAGTTGTTGCTCTGACAAAGTGACATCAGCACAACAAAGTGAAACGACGGGGGGGTTGGGGGAGAGTTGAAAGATACATCAACAACCCTTTGCTCCAGGAACAGTTTACATTCTTTGGCTGAAGCCAATTCAGTTTTCTCTAAGCGGGTGGTAGCATGTGCCTGCCACAAGAGTAAAAGTGGATTCTCTTGTTGTTGAGTGAAGTTTCATGCAACTACAAATTGCCTTAACATACAGACTGTCGGACTGTTTAAAATGTGCTTGTTGTCCAACAGTCAACTATGAAATCATGATGTGAATGTCAATTTCTGATTATCTGAACAATTAGGAAAGATTCAAAGGCAGATTCAGTGAATAAACATGGTCTTTAACTAGATTTCCCTGTCCTCAGTGAGATCACTGGTTAGAAATATAACCCTTGTTGTGGCCGAAAACTGTATGAAACTAATAAGCTGAACTATCTGATTGTCCTTAGATGAACTATCACTGAACTGATTATCCTTAGATGAACTCACGGACTAAGGACTGAATGGTTACCTTAGATGAACTGTCACTGACCAAAGGTTAAGACCCAAGTAACCAGAAGACATGGAGGCCATAAACCCATATAGATAGACAGCTTTAGTTGGACTCTCGAACTTGTAGAACAACCCCTGCCCTAAAAGTATGAACTAATATGCAATAACAAGGTGTTTCTGTCTACTCAAGATTAGGTATGGGCAGGTTGTCTAAAGTGTATAAAACGATATCCTGTCTATTGCTCTGGGTACTCTATGCCAGCCTCTGTGCCTTGCAATCTCTGCCAGGCCCTCTCTGCCAATGCTCGCTGTGCCAGGCACTCTCTACCATGCACGCTATGCCAGGGCTTTCACCGCAGAAAGCCTACTGTCTGTATCTTTGATGAGAGAGAGAAAAAAAAGAAGTTGCATTTGAACTTAAAGAAACTAACCTGACTGTCGTCCCTCCTTGAAAGCAACCTTTCTGAAACTGCCCACAACACCCTAATTTGATCAGAATTGTGATATCATATTCTCATGTTAGGCTCTTGAAGTCGTGTGTCAAATCTATGGCCAACATCTACCACTAGAATGCACTATTTCCTTGACAATGAGTGACAGCTTTACAGTAAATGTAGGTTAGTCATAAGGCACCCTAATATGACTGTATTTTGAAGGGATTGATGTTACTGTACCTGACAATGCAACCTGAGAATGTACAATCTTACATAACATGTACAACAAATGTAAAACTCGTGAAATATATTTTTGCAATTCCAATAATGAAGGCTTTGGATCATTATAATTCCAAAAAACATCCCTGTGTAACCTATCGTCCGTTGCTATATTCATTCATACAATCTGAAGTGCTGTCAAATGAGTAACCAATAAGTCTCAGGGAGACAGGTGGCTGAGTGGTTAGGGAATTGGGCTAGTAATCCGAAGGTCAAATGACGTTGTGTCCTTGGGCAAGGCACTTCACCCTACTTGCCTCGGTGGGGAATGTCCCTGTACTTACTGTAAGTCGCTCTGGATAAGAGCGTCTGCTAAATGACTAAATGTGAAAGTCTCCGTACCGTCCAGTTACGTAGCCTATTTCTGTTCTCCTCCAGCCGCAGGGTTTCCCACAATTACTGGCCGAGCCAGGCAGGCTAACATCTGGTTCCTGTTCCTGTGAGCAGAGGGCAGAGGCCCCACCAGGAGGGCCAAGGAAAGAACTGGCGCCTCTCTATCTTCTTCATCTCGAATAGAGAGAGGGAGAGGGAGAGGGAGAGAGAAGGGACACACACTCCATGTTCAGACATCAGGGAGGCGTTATGAGAGGCAGTGCATCCGGTCGGTTGGGCCACCACAGTCTGCCTTGGCATGTTGTTTTCACGCGTCGTGTCGGACGTGACCTGATTGTAACTCCAGCTGCTGCGCTCTGCTCAGTCCAACCGGGCGTACTCTCAAGGGTACTATTGGATTTCAGGGAATTGCAAAAACACAGCGAATCGTTCCCTTTTTTTTCTCTCCCTAGTATTCCTCTGGTACGTCGTCTGTTTTCTCACTAATGAGGAGGAGAAACAGAACAGGGAAACTGCGGCTGGGTTAGAGTTAATTGCATTTCTAACTGCTGACATTAGTGACATGATATTGACAGTCTGCAAACTGATTTGATGAGCGTTCTATTCTGTCATGTATAACGAAAAATTATGCCTGGGTGTGTGTATTGTTCCTGCTCTTGTGGCTACAGCTACTGGGCTCTCTGTTGATGCCGATTGAGGCCCATTGGATTCGAACGTCTTCAAATCATTTGCACATTTAACTGTCTCTAGGGAGTCTGTTGGCTGAGCGGTGAGGGAATCGGGCTAGTAATCCGAAGGTTGCCAGTTCGATTCCCGGTCATGCCAACTGACGTTGTGTCCTTGGGCAAGGCACTTCACCCTACTTGCCTCGGGGGGAATGTCCCTGTACTTACTGTAAGTGGCTCTGGATAAGAGCGTCTGCTAAATGACTAAATGTAAATGTAATGTCTCCAAATGAACTGCCAAACCACCAAACAAACATGACAAGGTTGACATGAGTAGGTGTGACAGGTCTGCCTGGCCTCCTGTGTGACTCCTGTTAGTGACACAAGATCAGCCTGTACCACTGTAATCCTCCTGATAGGACAGCATAGACCCGTCCTCTCCACCAATCAAAATCAGACAGAAGTCATATCCTGACAGTGCCTGGACAGTACGACATCGCCACAGTCCATGTCGTCCTTCATTTGTTCTTGTGCTTCTACAGACAAACACAAGGCAGAAATGTTTCTGAATCATTTTATTACGTACTTTGTATTTCTGATTTATTTTCTTAACAAAATATCCCTACCGACATGCATCTTGGATGTATTCCTCAAACCTAGAAAAAAACAAGAAACAAAGTTTCCAAAAATGGAAAGAAAAATTTTACATATCTGGGGATACCAGAATGGCACTCTAAGAAACATCATCGGATTTCACAAAAGCCATAGAAAAACACATAAATGGACAAATACATACTTCAAAAAGAGCAATAGAGCTTGTGGCTCAATGGCTGCTGGCTTATGATTAAATCCCAGAAGGGTGACTGAGAACAATTTATGGAAAATAAATAAGCATATCCATAGACAGAGTATTCCCTGTGTATTAAAAAAGCATTTATCCACACAGACGTCCACAGACAAAAGCCGGAGGCGTGGTATCCCTGATGGAACCCACTTGACAGGACAGTACTTTATACAGTCTGATTGGAGAACATTTGTATTTTTTCGTTTTCAATGCTGGGCTGACATCCACAGACTGAGTTTAGAGGAGAATGTGTCCAATTTAGTGTCGCAAGCTTTCACTCGCTTTCCAACGGGTGAAAGACCACAAGGGTCGATCACAAAGCATTACGTCTCCTGCTGTGATGAGAAGTGCTGGAAAGGCGTTGTGTCACTTCTGAAGCTTTGCTGAATAACGTTTCCTCCCACTTACAGCCCCTTTCACCAATCATCCCCATCACCCCTCCCCCTCCGGATGCCGACAAAGTAATTAAATAAATTGATAGGTTTGTACCTACAATAAACTGCAGAGTGTGTCTATGTGTGTAGTGCATGGGAGGAGGAGGGATAAAGAGAGAGAGAGTGGATAATCATGCTAATTGAATCATGGGCTCATTTGGTATGTTTCTTCAGCAAAGAGCCATTCTGTCTCTACTTTAAAGAGGGCCAGTGATGAATAGAAATGGGTGGAGCAGATCGAAATATGGATATGCCGGTCCCAAAGGGACAGTGTTGACCTATAATTTGGAAGAATGCCCAGATTTACACACACACGCACCCACACTCACACATGCATACAATGCGCAACGTATGATTTGAGGTTCCCTAGTCGGGGGCCCACATGTGGAGCAGATGAGGCTCACAAGCATCCCTGCTCCATGACTTGACCTTAAAGTGGAAACTGTTCCACTGAGGGTAGCTGCCCTCCAGTGAACCAAGTCCTACTGAACCTAAATGCCCCTAAAGACCCCAGGGTCCAACATTCCCTCTTACCCTGGTCATTTGTTTATCTTTATTAGATGTATTCTCAAAGTAGCAGAAAATACTTTATAGAAGCAAGAAAAGTCATGTTTTCTTTTGGGCTAAATTTAATGAGGTTTGATCACCAGGGGAAATATAACAAAGGGAAATTGAAATTGGGGTACTTTAAGTAAATAACCTGCGGCTTGCAGGCGATGGAGCACCATCGCTGTCATCAGTGCCGATCACTGCCAGAGAAGCTGACTGAAGTACTTCTGCTGATTTATGTCTGTCTGGGGCTAGCTGCCTCATCGGCCGGACTTCCAGCTCTCAGCAGGAAAGGCTCTGAGCAAGCTCTAAACTGCACTGGAGTACTGTGCTACAGTTTGACAATGACACCATTTTTGCGAGAGATATAAATATAATCTCTGAACAAAATCATGACCGGGAAGCATCGAGCTCTGTGGACCTAAATGAAGGAGGCCTAGATTGCAAAATGAATTTTCATCTAAAAAGCTACCATTGAGCCGAGTTGAGAGTGATTTGGCAGTATTTCCCTTGTTCCCAAACCTGGCTAGTTCTCCTATGCACAGCTGTTCAGCAGCACTTCTCACAAAAGCTCGGGGAGAATAGTAGTGATACAACTATTTAATAAGACACAGCCCTAGGGACTGGCACATGGGCAATACACATTACTCATCATACAAGAACAATTTTGGCAAATATCTTTTCTTTACCATATCTATTTCTTAACTATTTCTTTACATGATGTACAGTAGAGTTTGCTAGAAAAATATACTTTTTTTAACAATTTGAAGGCAATGGGGAAAAAAACATCAATGATGTAACAAATTATCTTATTAAAAACATTTGCCATCCTTGTTTGAAAATAATTTACATAAAAAAAGTTATAGAAAAACACTGTTTTGAACATAAAAAAATGATCCAATTCAACCTCTGATAAATCAAACCTTTCAAATCACATGTACACATGATACAAAAACGAGGGACTTTTACAAAACAAATACAAAGGGTCGGTCTCACATCGACTAGTTTACTTGTTTCAGGATCAGAGTAGTATGGCCACAGAGTTCCAAAGATAGAGGACAACTTAGCTGCATAGTACAATACTTGGGCAGTGATGCCTTCATCACACAAACAGTGATCGGTCTTTAAATCATAATGGGAACTGAGACCCATCACAACATTTGACGAGACATTTGAGGAGACAGACAGGCAACTCTACCTTGATCCAAATTCGATTATTTTTATTGAGAGATTCTGTTAGATTCCCTAGATCTTTTTATAAGGAAATCTTTGTAAAGAAAATGACTGATATTGTCTATGGTAATATTGTACCTGGAGATGAGCTGTTTACCGTGATCTCATCCCTACTCATCACACAGCAGATTTCCACTTCTTGGGCAGAAGCTCCCAAGGCAGCCAATCACGTCGTATCTTGATGCAGAATGTTATGGCTATCGGCTCCTTGCCCGATTTCTACGAAGCCGCTCGACTTGTATTCTGCCTGATCTGTAAAAATCCCAAAGCAGGTTGTCAGAATTGACCGGAGACCTTATGGATCAAAATACTCAGGCCAAAGGCTACCTCGTGCATCAGAACAAGGACTCTAAGTGGCAGAAGTGACACCTTAGGACAGATACATGCTTAGCTGGTGGTGCTACTGTAGCTGTGAGCAACTACTCCAAAATAGATTCAATAAAGTGTTAACATAAAATACCACTAGGGGGCATTCAACAACCAGGCAGAGAGAACACCAGTTGATGTTTGCAAAGTCTGTACCAAAGTCATGGACCCAGAGACTGAAAGAGTCAAATGTAAAGAAAATGAAGAGTGCAGGTTCAGAGGCTTTTGAAGAACTACGATTTAGGGATTCTTCTTCAAATATGACAATGATCTCAAGATGTAGATGAGTTAGCATCGTGAACATTTTGCTCCTCCACTCCAATTCCAGAGCAGAAGTTGGTGTGGCCCCATTTTTTGTAAGCCTTAACACCACACAAACACACACAAAGTCACACAGAAAACATAATTGACTTATAGACAAATACACAAAGAGAAAATCTACTGCCAATGCCAACAGGACCCTCTAGGGAAGGTGACACAAGGAGATCGTTGCATCGTAGAGTGCATTAAAGAGTCATTGCTTTAGCTGTCAGTGCATTATGATCGGTCATTGCATTATTTTGCTGTTTTAATTGGATGACACTCGGCTAGGAAGTTGTTGCATTGATGAGTCACTCTTTTCAGCTTTCAGCAAATTATATCTTTGCATTATATTGCCATTGCATAATACTAAAGTTCCATTTAGACTCTTTGCATTATGATGTCCATAAATATTGATGCCAATGCAATAATATGAAGTCAACGTCTTTGCATGGGGGCAGCCATGATATCTGCAGATTTAAATCTGAAAACAATCAGAAACCTTGAAGAAAATGATGGCATATTTAAATTTCTCCGTTTCAAATTTCTCCACCCTTAGGAAGACTGAAATAACAGGAAGACAACAGGGGACAACAGTCTGCTCAGGGTCGGAGGTACAAGAACAGACTCGATACGTTAGCTTCAATCAAAGTAGTGGTGATTCAAGTGAACGGCTAAATAAATAAAGCTGCAGACATAAAAACGCACCTTTTTTTTTTTCTTCCAGCAAGTGAGATTCTTAGATTCAAGGCACTGACATGGTGTTAATATATATCCACGGGAAAACCACTTCAACACCCCACCACATCCCTCTCCAACACCCCACCACATCCCTCTCCAACACCCCACCACATCCCTCTCCAACACCCCACCACATCCCTCTCCAACACCCCACCACATCCCTCTCCAACACCCCACCACATCCCTCTCCAACACCCCACCACATCCTTCTCCAACACCCCACCACATCCCTCTCCAACACCCCACCACATCCCTCTCCAACACCCATCCTAACCACATGGACACAGGGGCCTTGAGGCGAGGCCAGGAGTGTGTGTGTATTAATAAGCACGAGGGTTCATATCCACACAGAGGGCTTGCCCTCCCCTGACTTGCTGCTGCTGCTGTTGCTACTGCTGCCTCCACCGCTGCCCCCTCCCTTCCCGTGCTTGAAGCGGTGCTTACGCTCCTTGTGAGGCTGCGGTTGAGGCTGAGGCTGGGGCTGGGGCTGGGCCTGGATGATGTTGCTCTGGGGCTTGTCGTCCTGATTGTCGTCCAGCTGAACCTCGGCCCGGTGCTGTTGACTGTAGGCCTGGATGGCAGCCTCCAGCTGCTCGTGGGCCTGCTGGATCATGTCTTTGTTGAGGGCCACGCGAGCCTCGCCGCCCGTGGGGAAATTGTCCTCGTTGCTTCCAAACTGCTGCTGCTCCTCCTGGGCGATGTTGGCTCGGTTCTGCTTGCAGGCCATCTTAGCGTTGCTGAGGTCCGTATAGGGGATCTGTTCCGGCTTCACCACGATGTTATAGCCCGGCGGGGCGGACGGGGTGTTCCACGAGAACGGGTAGCCCACGTAATCGGCACCCCCGTCCCCCACCAAGCCTTCCCCAGCGCCCACCTCGGGCCCGGGCACGCCCCCGGGCCCCTCCACGCCCCCGTTGGCTCCCAGCAGCCCCAGCTGATACTCGTCCTCGGGGGGCGGGCAGCGGCGACGGCGGAGGATGTCGCAGATGGAGCCGATCCCCAGGTGGAGCATCTCCCACACGTTGAGCCCGAGGCAGAGCACGGTGACGCCGTACATGATGCGCAGGAAGATGGTCTTCTCCGTGGGCCGCGACACGAAGCAGTCCACGCTGTGCGGGCAGGGCATCCCCGAGCACACGTAGACGGGCGCCACGCGGAACCCGTACAGCAGGTACTGCCCGGCCAGGAAGCCCGCCTCCAGGGCCGTGCGCGTCACCAGCTGCAGCACGTAGATCCGCATCAGGCCCTCGTCGCGGATACGCTGGCGTCCGTCGTGGCGGACTTTGGGCTTGGGCGTGGGGACGAGCGGGTCGCGGGGGCGTTTGGGGGGCTCGATCTCGGGGACCTCGTAGATCATGGGGTCGTCCTCCTGGTCCTCCTGGTCCTCCTCGATGCCTCGGTGCTGCCGAGCCCCGAAGCAAATCTTCCGGGGCCTCCTGTGCGTGTACCCGCCACCTCCGGACGCTCTGACCACGGGGGCGCTGGGGACGCCTCCCTTGGCCTCCTCCAGGCGAGCGATCTTGTTGACGGCGTAGCCCATGTACATGAGGGAGGGCATGGCCACCAGGATGATCTGGAACACCCAGAAGCGGACGTGGGACAGTGGGGCGAAGGCGTCGTAGCACACGTTCTCGCAGCCCGGCTGGCCCGAGTTGCAGACAAACTTGCTCTGCTCGTCGTAGTAGATGGACTCTCCCCCGACGGCGGTGAGGACGATGCGGAAGACGATGAGCACGGTGAGCCACAGCTTCCCCACGAAGGTGGAGTGGTTGTGGATCTCCTCCAGCAGCCGCGTGAGGAAGCTCCAGCTCATGGTGTCGCTGGACAGCGGGGCAGACAGGGTCCCTCGCTCGCCTGCTCACAGACTCTGCAGGGAGAGAGACGGACGGAGAGAGACGGACGGAGCAAGAGAGACAGAGATGTGGAGGAAGGTGGAGCAGCGTGTAGAGGGAGATGAGAGAGATGAGAGAGAGATGACAGAGACAAGTGGAGAGAGAGAGAGAGAGAGACAAGTAGAGAGAGAGAGAGAAGAGAGAGGGAGAGAGAAAGAGAGAGGTAAAGAGAGAGAGAGAGAGAGAGAGAGAGAGAGAGAGAGGGAGGTAAAGAGAGAGAGAGAAGTAAAGAGAGAGAGACAAGTAGGCAGAGAGAGAAAAACATATTATATATTATTATAAAGGACACAAGTAAGTATGTTTCTGCTTGACAAAATCTCTCATTTGAAAGAGAGATCAAAGACATCTTAGCACGTGATAACTTATCAGAAAAACTGGAAATCTTATTTCCTGCACAGAACTTGGAAATACAGTAGAAGGTTTGAAAAACCAAAGACCACAGCTTCTTAAAAGCTAACCAGAAAAGAGAAGGGAATGATGTGTCAACATAAGAACAAGTGTTTGCTATAGTGGAAAGAGATCTGGTTATTCTTGATAGTAAACTGCCAAATCAAACCTTTTTGGTGGCACAGTTGCACGGGGTGGATATCAGGGTATGAAAGCCTTTTACACAGAGTAGTGAGATGAAGCCGTAATAATCCCAATAGGGAATGTGCTATCACCGAACACACACTGTATATGACACCCTCTCTCTTTTACAGGAAATAAATCCTCTTAGTGATCCCTGCAGGTGCAGTTTTGAGGACTGTATTAACCTGACCGGTTCGTTCTGGTTTTGATTCTGGGATTGAACAGCATTGTGTTATGTGGCTTTATGTACTGTTTACTATTGTATGACAGTAGAAAATGATGATGCCTATGTAGGTTAGCAATCAGCTCCAGGCGGTCCAACCAAACCAGTGGAACCAGCAGGTGGGCTGGCCAAACCTATTGGAGCAGGGAGTCAGACGGCAGACCCACATTAGCCTGAGCACTGGTGCAGAACCCAGCAGCTTTGCCCCTTGGGGATGGCTCAGGGGGGTGAGGTTGGGCTGGAGGGACTGAGCAGGTGACCAGAGACAGGTTGTGAACCTGACACCTCCACAGCAAAATCAACATCTTCCCCTTCCCCCCCCCCTGAGTATCTCCAATGATGCAGGGGTTATTGTGAGTTGGACTGAAAGGTAAATCCGACCATGAAATCCCAATTCAGGCAATGTTGCTTGTGAGTTCCAGAGCTAAAGCCTTCACCTCCAGTGCAAGTCTGGGAACCCAGTTGAGGACTGGGGGACGTTTGGCTGCTGTAAGCTGGAGGGGGAGGTTTGGCTGGGAGTGTGACTATTCCCAGCCCCCTGCTTTGTGTCTGCAGTAGTAGCAGTGTGTAGGAGAGGAATGGAAATGTTTGGAGCACAACTCACTATAAAACATGGGCATTGATTATTCTGACCATATAAGGAACCGCTTGCGTTGGGGAAGTAAATGCCAGGAATGGTGAGCGTGCCGGTATTTTGGTGTGTGCAAAATTTAGCTGTGTGTGTCAATGTGAGTGTGTGTGTGTGTTTAGTTGTGTGTGTTTAGTTAACTAGTTAAAGAGGTTTAAACTAAACAATTTAGCACTTTAGAAACTGCATTACATTATATCATTCCTGTACACAATACAGGGTTACTTGACCATGAAAGACCTTTCTACATCCAACAGTAAAATCAGCACATCATGGAAACAGAAGTGAGAATGTTTTTGCATTTAGAGTTTTTAATCACTATGTCCTTCAATTGCACATAGTTTGTCTGCCCTTCCTGCATTACATGATTGTGCATGCAGTACATAACTATTATAGTCAGCATTCTGCCCAAACACACGTCCTTGACATAGTGTACAGACACACTCTGACTGTTCAAGGGATGCAGTTCAAGGGATTTAAATGTACGTTTAAAAAGGGACTTTGATGAATGTCCTGCACAGCTATGTGATGTCCCTGGGATGCAGTTGTTTTCTTTAACCGAAGGAGTGTCGACACTTTGATGTAACAAGGAGAGACCTTGAATGACACCTGTCACCAAACCTGACCACCAGTGAGAGGAAGACCCATCGCAGCAACGCACTCTGCACCCATGTGTGAGGACAGGACAGTGTGGGCGTTTGAGTGACTGAACTGAACAGTAGCTTTCAGTGTGTGTCTGTGCATGCATATGTAGGAGTTTGTTGTGTCGAGAGACGGGAATAGAATGTTTAAAAGAAGTCACGAAAGTGAGAGTGACAAGACCCCGAAGATTGTCCCGTTCAGCCTCTCACTACTAGTCCTCGAGCTCCTGGTCCTGGAGGCCTCATACGGAGGCTGCCAGGGGCCTTCCTAACACCACCTGCCCAGGAAAGAGCTTCCCATCTGGGCACATGGCTTCTGCTGGCACTGCCTTGCCCCCCAACACGTAATCTGGCATCCCCTTTCTTGAGCGATTTGTGTCTGACAGAGCTGGTGGGCCAGTTAAGGATGAGAGAATCACTCTGTGTGTTAATAGGGTGACTCAGACCCCCATCATCCATGCACACACATACACACACTCACAAAACCCCCCAAAGAAAGAAAGCATAGAGTAGTGTCGCTTTCTCATTTAAAATTCCAACATATTTGCGTATTCTTCCGTTTTTGATATCTCTGGTCTTACAACGCAGCACCAGATACTACAGCATGTTTCAGCGCTGACTGCAGTGTCAAGTCAGTCGTGGGGACAGACCGGGAAGCTGAGGAGCTCAAGGTTCTGACTACCCTCTGTGACTCACGGTGACCTCAGCAGGATTGGTCTGGCTGGGAGCGGGAGCTGGGAATGAACAGAGACAGGGGCTTAGGCAGAGGCTGGAGTCGGGGCAGAGGCAGGGGCTGAGGCAGGGGCTGAGGCAGGAGCTGAGGCAGGGGCTGAGGCAGAGGCTGGAGTCGGGCAGAGACAGGGGCTGAGGCAGGGGCTGAGGCAGGGGCTGAGGCAGAGGCTGGAGTCGGGGCGGAGGCAGGGGCTGAGGCAGGGGCTTAGGCAGAGGCTGGAGTCGGGCAGAGGCAGGGGCTGAGGCAGGGGCTGAGGCAGGGGCTGAGGCAGAGGCTGGAGTCGGGCAGAGGCAGGGGCTGAGGCAGGGGCTGAGGCAAAGGATAAGGCAGCGGTTAAGCTTGGAAAAGAGCTGGGGCTGAGGACATGAGACAGGGGCTGAGGCAGGGGCTGAGGCAGGGGTTGAGGCTGCGGTTGATGTCTGAGGCAGAGGCTGCGTGTTAGACTAAAACTAAAGATGATTAAAAGTAGTGTCATAGTAATTATTGTGTTGGGTGAGACTGGTGAGACTAGCATCTTTTCCTTCTTAAATGTTTAATTTTTTAATTAAATTAATTTAATCTTCTCGCGTCCCTGTGGAAGTCTGCTCTTTCTCTCGGTCTTTTCTTCGTCCCGCTAGATCTGTCTCTCACTCCCTCTCCTCCCTGGGTTTGTTTCCTCTCAAGGTTGAAATGACACTCACCCCCAACGGGGACAAAGGACTTCAGAACTGTTTGTCTCTATTTACCACTGGGCCTAGATCTACACAAGCACATGTGAAAACATGCACACTCGTGAAGGCATGAATACATGTGCCGCCGCACAAAGACACACACACACACACACACATTTACTCACAAACACAGGCCAAAGGCAATTTGATAATGAACATAAATTGTAAGAAAATGCTTCACAGTTTATCGGAAGAGCTCAAATGAGGCATGTAAGCACACAGCAACTAGACACAGAGACATTCTCATCATACAGTACATAAAGAACATTTAAACAAACGAGATTACAAACGGTCTCCCTCTCACGCGCAAACATCCACACCGTCCATCTGTCACCCGAGTCACAGAGGAGATGGATCCCTCCTGCTGCCAAATGTCAATACTCGCTTGGGGTCAACGTTCCTTCTACATCCCCTCTGTCTCTCTCTTTTTGTCTCTCTGTCCTTCCACGGCTAGCAGCCCGGATGCGGCCTGATGAGCACATCCATCCCTCCTTCCCCTCCTCCTAATTAAACCCACACAGTGGGAGCTCTCTGCAGTGTCAGCCACGCTGATGAAGGCGACATGTATACAGTCTTGGCTAATCAAGGGAGCTTTCTTTCAGGTTTTGCCTTTTTCCACTGTCTGCCCTTTCTCCAATTTACCACGTGAAAACTAATTCCAAAACCAATGCCAGCTCTCCCTCAGGTCTAGTCCTGCGTCCAGTAACGAGCAACTCGTTACTGCTCTAATGTTCTAATTCCGAATCCCACTTCCATTTGGGGCATGGCACCAGATGCCAGTGGGCCCCATGTCTGATTACAAACCTCCATCAGGACCGTGCTTACCAAGCCACAACGTTGCCAATGACTGCTGTGTCTGCAGTAAAACCTGCCCACCCTGACCTCTCTCTCAGCAGCGGTCATTCAGCGTGAGGTTGCGCTCCGAGGAATGCCCTTGTGTTGGGGTCATTGTCAACCTGTCCCCTCCCTCAGTCATACAGGAGCCACCCGCAAGCTTCATTGACGCCCACCACACATATACAAGGCAACACACATCATACTAATCTACTTGACTAATATCAGGCAGGACATCTGTCAGAGAAACCCCCAATACACACATCGGGGATCAACTGTAGAGCCTATCTTTTAACGCTGAGAGAACAGCTTGGCATGTTGTCTGTATGTTTGCATGTGTATTTATTCTGTAAGGCCTGTCGGGTATCAACTGAGGGAGGGTTCCCAAAGGTCATTGACTTCTGTGTGTGATTTCAATGTGTGTGAGAGACCATCACTCTCTGGGGGACCACAAGAGAGAGGGGGGTTGGTTAGGTGAATCTGCTATCCTGCTGGGTTAAGCATACCGGGTGTTTTCATCCTCCAGTCCCTGTAACCTTCCCCTTCTCACAGGGATGTGGATAAGCTCCTTTGATAAGTGCTCTGAGATGTTTAAATCGTTGAAATCCAAGCATAGCTAAAAATGGAATTGGTATCAAGGCTCTTTGGCTGTTATTTTGTCTGAGCAGCAACATTGCTCTGGTGTCCTGTAAGCGGAGGAGAAAGAGATGTCAGTGTTTCTGCCAAGAATGACGTTAGTCTAAGGCAGGTTCAGATCCATTCGGACGAGGTATCTGTGTATCTTCACACATTTCATAGACCTTACTTCATCTGTTTGGTTTCGCTGGTCAAGGTTCAAACGCACACGCTCGCATTTACGTGCACACACGGACGGCAACACACACGCACGCACACAAACGTACACACAACGTACAACATATACACACACTCACACACATACACCAAGCCCTAAAACATAAATAAAATAAACACTGATCGGATGTGATAGGGAAACCCTATGGGTCCCACAGGATATATAGTCCAGTGGATGAAGACAAATAATTTCTGACACTTGACAAAACATTGAACACATTTCTTTCCGGAAATGTATAAAAATAGAGTTTTGCACAACGACTAAACTCTTCCAGGAAGATAAAGAGGCAGGCTCCTATCCGGTCGGATATGAACTAGGGTTCGTGAAGGAACCTATGGGTGAAAAGCTTGTCTTTGGTGAGATGGATGGGAGCGAGGTGTCTCCACATCTAAAGTGGAAGGGGGTGAGGTTGGAGGGGGAGACTCGCTCTTGTTCATGGGAAAGTAAATACAGTGAGTAATTCTCTCATTAACAGCAGGAAAAGACAAGATAGGCAACAGCAAAACTGTTCCATATGTTAGGAGAAGAATCTCTCAGGCGTTTGGCTGTCTGAAGCAGAGCGGGGAGCGGAGGCATCTGGGGTTTCTCTTCTCCGGCGCACAGCTATACGCACACTTTCACTCTGTGTCCTCTCCACCCTCACCTCCATGAACACATTCAAAAACATTGTATCTCCACTCTTGTTCGTTCTCCAGTCACACAAACATACACACACACACCAAGATGTCGGTAAGAAGGAGGCAGAGTACTCACACTCCCAGCCCAGACGACTGGCAGCCTGTCCTTGTTTGTCGGGCCGAGCAGCATCTCTCGCTCTCTCACTCTTTCGAAGTTACCGAGCCTCCTTCAGCTTACTCCTTAACCTCGCCTGGCATCCCAGAGACCTGACCCAAAACAAACGGCACAAGGCAACCTGGTGCGCACAAGACCCCACAGCCATACGCTCACACAGGGCTACAGTGTGTGTGCCTAACCAAGTGTGCAGCGTTCCTGAAAGGCAGCAGGACATCTCCTCTCCCTCTTCCAACCACAATGGTCTTCCCACTTACCCCTCATCCAATCAAAACTGGGTCACGGTTGGGGGTTGGTAGGGGTGTTCGGGGGGGTTAATATCCCTGAAGGGGGGCAGACACTGATAGGGTGGGAGGCGAAGGGGTGGAACGGAGGGGCCGTGAGTATGAGAGGTACTCTGATGTGGCAATTTAAGAAGGGCACTTTAGCCTTCAGCTCTAACACAGTATATACTGTATACTGAGTAGACATGCAGTCCCTTACACAAAGACACGTCGTGGAGAAGTAATTGGGTTGGTATTATAGGAGTGTTGATCCCCAACATCTTTTTCTCGCTCCACATGTACCCTCCACCAGCCTTATCACGGAGCTGTAATCACGCAAAGCTGGGGAGAATGAGCGGTAATGGTTTGGTGTTGTAGCAATCCACTCGCCAAGTGGTTCTGGTTGAAATTAGAGTTAAGCGCTATCTCAGAGTCTTTTCTTATCTTTCTTTTGAGAGTGGACAGATCGCTATCACCACATTTCACAGCATCACACGCTGAAATTGGATGTAAAATCCTATTTAAATTCCTATCACATTTTGCCAAATCCATAGCCTCTAAATTCTCACTTTTTCACTACTCTGAACTCTCGACTCTGTAGTGCTTCTTAGACTGCTTGATTATGAGAATAGTTGTATCCATTCTGAATACAGGTACCAAAACCTATAGTACTTAAATACCTTGCCACCATTAAGAAAGTACGTAATCTCACTGTGCAGTAATTGGCCTATCAAACACAGTCTTTAACCATACCATAAAAACGTGATTTCATGGGAGGTTGTGAAAAGCCTTTAAACCAAACAGCCTTTTTTAGACTTTTGTCTGTAATTAGCATGGAGGAAATGAGTTAACCTGAGGTGAAGCAAAGCCGAGAGCGTTGTCAGTAAATACGTGCATAAATGCAGCACACAAATGCACAATCACGTCAGCACAGCACACACACACACACACACACACACACACACACACACACACACACACACACACGCACACACACACACACACAGGGTAAAGCACATGCAAACACCTCCATCACCTCAGGCTTCAACTCACCTGCAGGCTCAAAGGGACATGTCTCATTAGCAGATAGCACAGGATGGATGGAAACAAGGAGCTGAGGAAGGAGGGCTTGTGGGTGTGTGAGAGCCTATCCACCATCCCCGCCACCACCACCATCCCCACCTAATCATTTACATTTACATTTAGTCATTTAGCAGACGCTCTTATCCAGAGCGACTTACAGTAAGTACAGGGACATTCCCCCCGTAGGGTGAAGTGCCTTGCCCAAGGACACAACGTCATTTGGCACGACTGGGAATCGAACTGGCAACCTTCATATTACTAGCCCGACTCCCTCACCACTCAGCCACCTGACTCCCTAATCACATGCGCCCACTTAAGACAGAGGGTTGTCATTGTGACGTGCATGTCCCCTACCTGACACCTTACCAATATGCTCTGTGACAGACAGGGACATAAAACCCATACAGGGTTCATCCATGAGCAAATGTGTAATTATAGAGTATCATATGTTGGTTATATATGGACGTGACTACAGTATGGTACTAAAATAGAGATGTTTTGCCAACGGCAGAGGACTTGGTAAAGGTAATCTGCTTTAAGGCTTTGAACGCTTTTCTCTCTCTCTCTGTGTGTGTGTGTGTGTGTGTGTGTGAGTCAGGGTGGGAGTGAGTCAAGAATGAATGTCTGGAGGTTCAATTTGTGTGAGTGTGTGTGTGTGTGTGTGCACATAGTTGGTGAACCTCTGTATGCATGTGTGTTTGAGTGTGTTTGAGTGTGTTTAGTGTGTTAACACCCCTTGCATATCTTTCATCGACAAAACTGATTTTTCATCATAAAAATACAACAGTATGTTTATTGAGCGTCATTACTTTTTAGGGTGGCCTCTTAAAGTATGCCTCAATAGAAACTTCAGACAATAATGGGATGCCGTAAATACTGTTAAATCAAGATAGCAGAGAAGGTGTGTGAGAGAGAACTAAAGCAGAAGGATTCATTCAAATAGAATCCTGTGGCGTAGTTTGTGTCAAGGATGGTCTCAAATGAACTTGCTTATAATGACTGCCATCTGGCAACGTTGCATAATGTCCTGGAAGTTTCACGCAGGAACCTGGGTACAGAATGCCCTCTCACATCCCTGTGGGTCAGGAGAAAGGCTCACATGCTTAAATGACAGGTCAGCCCACCCACATTGATGATCTATTGACTGCCATGGGATTGATCTTCTCAAACACACCGATTGATTCGTTCAAGGTATGGAGTTTCCATGTTTGTTTTCATTGTCATTATTTTAACTGAAATTATGTAAATGTTTTATCTTACATTCAGTGCTTTGTCAAGATATTTCTTTAAAGGACTCAGTAACCCACTTGTGCAGCTGGATTTCCACTGAGTTCAGTCAAGCGAGAGATTTAAATGGCATCAGTCTTGCTATTAAAGCAAAGCAAAACATCAGACAAATGGAGATGGGGGAGTACTGTATATGCTGATGTGAAGCTGTTTTTGTGTGTGCGTGTCTGTGCATGTGTGTGTGTGTGTGAGTATGAGTGTGTGCGTGTCTGTGCATGTGTGTGTGTGGGGGGGGTTATGTCCCTTGCCTCCGTGTGTGTGGCAGCTGTAGATTTCACCCTCAGACTCAACCATGGGGGCCCTTCTGTGAATTACGATGTAAGACAGAAAAACAACGGCTGGAGTTATTTGATTCGACCTCACGTTGGGGAGGCAACCCAGATTTGTCTTCTGGGAGTGACTCAATTTTGAAATACTGTATGAACGAAAATAAAAAACTATTCCTGGGAAATATGTTGCACTCTGTTCTAAAATAGGAGTCACACAACAAGAGTAGCTGAGATTTTTTGGGACAAGACGCTCGCAAGCTTAATGCATTCATCAAAGCGTGTGGCTATTTCACAACTGCCTGAGGGGTGAAAGATTGCATCTTGATGGGTTTAGAGAGTCCAGACCCCCCCCCCCCCCCATAACCCCTCCACCAAATCCCTCCCCCATTAGTCTCATCCTATCTCACCATATCCTTCTGCAATGCCTCTGTCTGACACACAAAGGAATGCCACAGATACAGACACTGTACGTCCATAAACAAAAGCCTGCTCGCAAAGCAATCAATTCTCACACATGGTAACATACACACACAGAAACACACACGCAAGCACACACGCGCGCGCACACGCACACTTCCACTCACAAAGACAGCCCGGCACGCAGAGCGCCCTTAGTTTACTGACCGAATAACGGAGTGTGTAAGAATGGGCTGCCCTGTTTGAGTCAATGGCACCACACATCAGTTTATTCACAGCCTGGAATTGAGGAGGAAACAAAATGGAGCTTAGTGGACTCTCACTGAAAGGCAGAAGGGATGCAGCTCCCAGGCATCCTCCTGCCCCATCCCCCACCTCCCTGAGCCGTCCCTGTGCACCCCCACACAAAACCACGCTCCTCATCAGTGTTCTAGCCCCACTCTTCATCCTCTCCCCTACCAATCCACACGCTCCCATCCCCCTCGCCAAAACCCCCTCATCATCGTCCACCAAAGACCCTGAGGACACAGGCTGTTTCCTCACACATCAAACAGAGCAGCCAAACATGATGTGTGCATGCGCCTGGTAGTGTATATGGCTACACAGATGAAAAATCAATACATAGGTAGACCCTTAGGAAAACTGGTGTAGTAAAACCCTCTTTTTAACCGACACTCCCTCTGTGTCTGCATCCTATGCTTGGATTTCTTCCATTTTGACAGTACTGCAGACCCACTTCTGATGCTGGTAACAAGCTGAGGAGGATATATCCTTGGGGACAAAAGAAGGCCAAGAGACCTCAGGCTAGGTTTGAACACACACACACACCCTCACACTTCTTCTACTGGGCATATGGACATGTAGTTCCTTTAATAATGCGATTGATTTCCAGTGCTCTGGAGTCTATTCCAGTCCAGTAAACTGACTAAAACCTGATCTATTACTGACCACTAAACAAGGCTGTCAGAGGTTACCAATATCAACATGAGTGGCAAGTGGTAGGGAATAGAGGGAGAAAGAACTGGGTCAAATGAAGGAGAGAGAGAGAGATGACCAGAGAGTGAGAAAGAGAGAACACATTATAAAGCATTAGGAGGCATTAGAAGCTTGGTGCTGTTGTACACAGCAAAGCCTGAGGGCCCGGCAGACCTGAAACCAGCCAAATGGGTTCATGTCCCACTGCTTTGCCACAGAGCTAAAGGATCCCAGCTGACCTGGGACCTGCCAATAGATCGACCTGGACACAGCAACCTGCCCGAGCCGTTAGATGTCTTTAAGCATGAAATTCTCCTATGCATGAGAAAGCAAATGGCCACATACAATTCTGGAAAAGATCCAAAGAAAAAACATATATATACATACTGTGTATTTATGTATATACTGTATATATCTAGTGCAGCTTGTACAAACACTAATGAGTCAAACCAGTAATCGGTCCCATTTGGCCCTCAGCACACTTCACCTCACACAAGAGATAAGCTTCTAACCCTTCTGCAAGCGTGAAATTGGGAGTTATGCAGTTTTCACGAGCCATGGACATCTAATTTGAGCTTTGACAATTACTCAATCTTTTCAAAACATGCATGACCTATCACTGCAGAAATTAATTAGCAATGTATAATGAATGAATGCACCTCCTCCAGCAGTATAAAAGCAGACATCTTTAAGGAGGGAAAATTGACCTCAAGGTGCTGGCTCTGTGCTGTTCTTGTGCCCCAATGTTGGAGCCACACAAATACATAGACAGGGGGAGCATGGGGAGGCCAAATGCCACAGCCAGAGTGTGTGTAGTCCAGATCAGCAGCGACAGTCTTGCAGTCACAGTGACTGAACGTCACACACACACACACACACACACACACACACACACACACACACACACACACACACACACACACACACACACACACACACACACACACACACACAAGGCTTGTGTCAGGAACATGTGTATACTTACATGGCCAGTGCACACACACACACACACACATCAACCTGGGGCACATGAGGCTGTTTACCAATTACTCTTTTCCTTGGAGTCATTCTCTCTCCAACACTTTCCATTATCTTTCCGGACACAAACATACTGAGCTGTGACCATCATTTTAGAGACATCTTCAGTAATCTGAACCTATGAAGTCCAGGTGGTAGCAGAGCACAAGCTCTTAGAAGACAAGCTGGTATCGATAAATCCAGAAGCTATGGCTTAAGGCTGGCCATGACTGGGCTCCAATCACTGGGACAACGACCGTGCTGTCCATTACGAGGTAGCACACTGGGCCCAGGCCTTCAGATGGAGGACCATCCATCACCAGGTATTACCAAGGGCACTACCACACCCCTATATTGACCTGCCTTAAGGGGCTTAAACACTTTCATAAAAGACGCCAATCTCAAGATGGACCAGGCTTATCAAATATAACAATACAGAGAGGCCTGCATTATAAACTAGAGAGATTAAGCCAGACATGAAAGAGTAAGTGGCAGAGACGGTCAGTGATGGTGGCAGGGTCAGAATGACGGAGTGAAAGATGAGAGAAGTGGGGGACTTGAAACGCTTCCTAAGATTGTGGCTGAGGGAATCGTTCAGGGCTGAGACAGAAAAGATTTCAAGGCAGACAAAGTGAAGCCATGTCTAGCAGATGGGGAGAATTGTGTGTGGTCCAGGGCAATGAAATTACCCACCAAGAAATATGACAAGGAAAGTGAGTGTAGGAGGAAAATAGTGGATTAGCAGAAGAGGGGAGGTCTAGGGAAGACTTTGGAAGCCATTAAAATGTCCCATGTGTCACAATATTCCCCTAAACTACAGCAAAATATCGTCTTAGCATAAGCTAGGGATCAGGACAACCGCTGACCAGCAACAAATTGAGGAGAGCATTTTCTAGACCGCACTACCAAACAAACCTCTCTTGTTCCTATCCAAGACCACACATAAAAGCCCAGCAGGAACACAGTTTAATTGCATCTAATTTGTTTATGGACTATGTAAGACTTTGCTTTGAGCTTTCCATAAACTCTATTTGTTAATATATATTGGAATAAACATTTCAAGGATGAGATTACTTTCATTTGAAACAAAGGTAACAGTGTAGTATCAAGCTTCTAGAAAGAGATTGTGTTCTCTTTGAGTTACATTTAAATTTACATTTAGTCATTTAGCAGACGCTCTTATCCAGAGCGACTTACAGTAAGTACAGGGACATTTTCCCCAAGGCAAGTAGGGTGAAGTGCCTTGCCCAAAGACACAACGTCATTTTGCACGGCCGAGAATCGAACCAACAACCTTCTGATTAAAACTCCATAACCACTCAGCCATCTGACCCCCATTCTTCGCTTTGTGTCTTTCTGACTCTTCACTTAATATTGATGTGTCAAGTGTTGACGCTGCCATTCTTTCAGGGCGAACTGGGAGGCTGCCACTGAGCCTCGAAACAAGCGCACACGCACAAACGCACGCAAACACCGGCGTATGTGACAGGTGTGCTGACCTCAGGGAACAGTATCATATCTGGGATTATGATGGCAGATGAAAGGGTGACTTGAGATGGAGGATGTAGTGGAAGGGACAGACCGCTGCAGGACTGCTTCTCCATGCCAAGCTGGAGACAGACACTGTGATGGGAGCCAGGCACAGCAGCGACGCACCAGCCGAGGGCCCCTGCCCTACGCCTAACATATACACACATTAAACTATTAGCATTTCCAGGAAGAAACATATTTCATTCAAGCCATTGTCTCTCTTGTGTTTATATGTCTCTTAGTGTTAAGACAGTGTATGTGAGGAGCTCCCATTTGACCCGGCTCTTCCCCGAACTCCTGCTTACACAGCACTGCCCGTATCCCACCGAGTAAACAACAGACAGGAAGACACAACAGAACCCCCCAAACTATCACAAAACCTTTATTTAAAATCTAAGGCTATTTAAACACAGGCCTCAAGCCCTTCTGTCATCTCTTTTCCTTCTTTTTTTCAATAATAAAAGTCTCCAAGTGTACGGCTCCAAGGCTATCAACCCCGGTTACAGCAGGATGCTAACATGCTAGCATCTGCGCATTGCTCTGGGGTTCTTTCCTATCGATGTCATCATGGTGGGCTAGTGTTGAAATCATCCTGTGGCCTTGTGGTCATGGAAACCTACTCATGTATAAATGCAGCTTTGTTTAAACATGACTTGGGGAGGAGAGAGGAGGGGGAGAATTAGGGAGTAGAGAGGGGACGGAGAGATGGGGAGCAGAGAGGGTTTAGTTACGCAGTTTGTTTATACTGAATGCTTTGAGGGGAAATTACTGAAGATGGAACACGAAAACGATTTATGCGAATAAACTTTTGATTAAACAATGTTTCTGCTATTACACACGTTACAGTCTTTTAGTGATTGCTTGGCAAGGGAACCTTTTTTTGTTGAACATCCACTTGTTTGCTTAGGCTATTCTTTATATAGATGGACTGTGAATGTAACCACAGCCAGGGGCATGTCTCTAAGAAGACTTGCACATGGAGGGGAGGCTAAAAATAGCATTGAGCCAGCATGTCTCTTTCTAGCATTCAGTCTTGTGCTACTCCTTAAAGATGCTCGATTGACTTCGATTATTATCTTGGACAATCCATTTTACCGGACCTGATTCTGACACACACTCATATTTCACTTCAGCTCAGATTTACATGCATTGATTGGCCGTCAAGACAGATTTGACATAGTTTACGTAGCTGAAGAATGAGTCCCCACATCAGCAGCATTATTGAGAATATAAAATTGGCTTCTCTGGAGAGAGGTGTTTTGTAGCTTTGCAACTGTTGACCAGTTGAAATCACATCTGTCAGGTTCAAGTAAACATAACGTGACATCACTTGTTCTCACCTGTGGTACAGGTTGTACGGAGGAGCAGAATAACATGGGTTAATCATGACCCAGTCACAGGTCTGGAAATGAAGACTTGAGTACCCTAGATTTGCTAACAGCACCAACACGCAGTACACCTCCTACTCCTTATGCTCCAATTGTCTGTTGTCCTCTCTCTCTCTCTCTCTCTCTCTCTCCCTCACCTTCTGTCTGTTGTCCTCTCTCTCTCTCTCTCTCTCCCTCACCTTCTGTCTGTTGTCCTCTCTCTCTCTCCCTCACCTTCTGTCTGTTGTCCTCTCTCTCTCTACCTCACCTTCTGTCTGTTGTCATCTCTCTCTCTCTCTCCCTCACCTTCTGTCTGTTGTCCTCTCTCTCTCTCTCTCTCTCTCTCTCTCTCTCTCTCTCTCTCTCTCTCTCTCTCTCTCTCTCTCTCTCTCCCTCACCTTCTGTCTGTTGTCCTCTCTCTCCCTCAGTGGTTGCCCTCCATGATAGCAATGCCCCCTGTCCCTCCCCTGGCAGTGTGAGTGGCGTGGTGGCAGGGCCGGGCTGAGCCAATGGGGCGTGAGCCTGGCTGTTCCGACAGAACCCGGCCTACGTCTGGCCTGGCTGAGCCAATGGGGCGTGAGCCTGGCTGTTCCGACAGAACCCGGCCTACGTCTGGCCTGGCTGAGCCAATGGGGCGTGAGCGTTGCTGGACGGATCGGCACGTGGTCCGTTGTGGGCTACGCTGTGACACAGATCCCCTCACGGATTCACCGCCCTACGATTGAACCTCGCATGAGTACTGATAATGTGCGTCCCCCATGTGCTGGAGATTGGTCACAGGATATTGTATCGTATCTTAGCCTTGTCTGTGGAGGAAGTGTGTTTGGTTTGAGATCCTGATATACAACGGAACTGTGTGTACGGCAGTGCATGTACAGCTTGGATGTGTCCACTTTTACACACATGCACACACACGCACACACACACACACACACAAGCCTCTCAGTGGCCATTGTCCTGCCGTCTCTGTCACTTTGTGGCTCCGCCCATCCAGTGACCTGCGGGAGGAGTCCTGAGACCTGTCTCCATGGGTTACGGCTTGGCCATGATATGTAAATGCATCAGTCTGGGCTGTTTCCTCAGTCTGAGAAATCACTGAATCTGTGAATATGTATGTCCTACAATGAGCAGAGCCTTAACATCTCTGTGTACACAGAGCCAGTGAATCTGTGTGTGTGTGTGAGAGAGAGAGAAGTTGCTGAGGGCACCCAGGGAGGAGTGAATGTGTGTGTGTGTGTGTGTGTGTGTGCGTGCGTGTCTCTGTTACTAAGCACATGTGTCTGAACTGATCCCCGTGTTCAGCTGTGACATTCCCAGTGGGAAGGAGTCTCATGACGGTTTTCATTGGCTGTGCGCACACACACACACGCACACACACACTGCACTCTTCAGGCTGAGGTGAACCTGACTGAGGCTGAAGTGACACACACAACAAACACAACCCCCCCCCCGACACACACACATTTTATACATAACCCTCACACAATTAAAAAAAGAAATTCTATCTGAATTGCAATCAGTATCTCAAATATGGAAGAGAGAAAAAAAATATGCAAGCAACTGAAACAGAGATGTTGTCTAAACATACCCCAGGCCTGTTAGTACTACATCAATCTTTATAATAAGGATTCCCTGATTATGATGGATGTTTCTTTTCATTTTAAAATGACAAGACTCAGATGTCTGCTCTTTGGTCATGGTCAAATTTAGAATGTCAATTGGACGAGTCTATTTTTTTTCTGAGGGGGTCAAGGGTGACCGTGGGGAACATCCCCCCCCCCCCCCGCCCCCCCCAGAATGACGAAGATGTCATCATGAGTCAGGAAGACGAGGACACAACCATCCCCTGCTGCTCATGGTGTCGTCTCGTGTTTGGACTCTCGCAAACCCACGACATACAGTACAATACTGTTGTTGTACAGCTACATGCTCAAATAAAGTCAAAGATACATAATGTGTGGCACAAACACCCAGGAATACAGCACCTCTTTTACTCTTTCATGGATAGCTGATCGCTTCACGCCCCTAAATCTGATGGAGTCTTCTGACACCCGTTCTGTCCAAAGAGGAACCCCCAATGCTCCAGGACCAGTTCCACAGGACCAGTCAGATCCACATAGGCCGGTCCTGTTCTGAGTCAGCACACCTGAACACAGCTGTTCCACAACATGATCCAAACAGTTAGACCTAAAGTCTAACTGCCAGACTGGAGCCACACTCCAGACAAAGATACGCCAAGCTGTTAACAAGATGGCAAGTGGACATTTATCAAACAAAATTCCCAACAACTATCAATTAAATAAAGATTAAAAATAAACCCAGACCTTCTTTTTAGTCTCGCTCAAGACATTAATCTAATTTCTGTTTACATTAATTGCCAACTAGAGGAATAAACATTAACAGCCTGGCTCGCTGAGGAAATCCAGAATATTTGTTGCTGAGACACTAAGATTACATTTAGTCATTTAGCAGACGCTCTTATCCAGAGCGACTTACAGTAAGTACAGGGACATTCCCCCGAGGCAAGTAGGGTGAAGTGCCTTGCCCAAGGACACAACGTCATTTGGCAGAGCCGGGGAGCGAACCAGCAACCTTCTGATTACTAGCCCGATTCCCTAACCGCTCAGCCACCTGACTCCCGGTAAGATGCAGTCTTCCCTCTGCTTCAGGGATTACAGTAGCTGTGTGTCCACCTCTGCGTTTACCTGGACCTTTTATTTTCTGTGAAGGAAAATATCCTTTTGTTTGTCACCTTTACCTTTGTTTTAAATTAATATTTCATCTTAGGATCTAAATCTTAACAGAGGATTTTAAGCTTCTTGGACATCAGCTTCCATCCTATATCTGTCTGCTTGTGCTTTTTGTCTATAGGTTTCCAATATCGAGATTTGAATACAAAATGTGAATAAGGAATTAGATATAACTTATAAAAATGATGACTGGTGGTGCATGTCTCCACCATGTCCATCTGCAGTGCTGGGCGAGGGAGGCTACTTTTATGAAACTCCCCTCTAGTGAGTCTAGGGACAGCAGTGCATGGCATTGAAGGGGGGCTGCATGGACAATAGATGTCAGAACCATCTACTGAATGAGGTTTGGAGGTAGGGAAGGTATCAGTAAAACTGTGGGAGGATTGGAAGAAGTCTCCACTGTCAATCCTCCAAAGGAAAGGGAGCGAATAAATAATGCATAATTTATAGAAACCAATAAGCATGATCCATGACTACATATCCACTGAGTCCATGTCTTATAAATTGTAAATCGTATTCATGTTTACATTGTGTTTCTGTTGCCGGGTGTGAAATCAATCAGAAGCAAACGGCAACAATATTTTTAAATATTTAACATAGGAAGCTGCACAAAGGAATCAGAACTCATTACCATAGATCACGGCCCAGCCCTTTCCCATCTAAACCACTATATTGAGGGGTTCTCAGACACGTATGTACTGAGAGAAAGAGTAAGACTGCAGTTAAATACGTGAAAAATAGCTGGATGAGTGGAAAAATAGGTGACTTTCTGGCAAGACATTATTAAACATTTTGAAATTATGCTTCATAAAATCTCTCTTCCTCTTAAGGTGGGACCTCTGTTAGACTATAAAGCCACCAACAGAACAAAGAGGAAAACGGTTTATTGATAGTCTATTGTAAAATGTGTGTGTACAAATTAATTGTCTTTGTTTGTAAATCTAAGATATTATGTTAATAGCAATATTGCAATAGTAACAATAATGAAAATGCATTATCCTGTCTCAACTGGATAGTTTTGACAATAATCTTGTCGTTTTTAGTGTTCCCACGGAAAAATACAGATAAAATACAAACCTAGATCATGGGTTTAACCAATATTGGAAAAAAGACCAAGGAAAATCAAGTGAATGATAGCATGCTTAAAATCTCAGATTATTAACGTAGGCTAATTGAAGGCTGAACTATTTGCATTCATTTTTGGGAGGCTATAAAGGCATCTTCATAATGACAATCTTATCCCCCCCATTTACTTGTCAGAAACGGAAGTATGAGGAACACTGATAACTTGTGCAGCAGGTGATCAATTATGTGATAAAGGTTATTCAAAAGTAAGACTAAATCAAGAACATACACAATCTACAACAAAAGATGTGGAGAATGCCACCCATTTTCGAAGTGAAAATCCTCTGTATCGTCATCCTTCCGAGTATTACCTGAACAAAAGGGGGGGAAATTAACGGAGAAAATGGTTTCGCACCGCGGAGTCTAATGCCAATTTACCAGTGCCACACGTAGGGATTCCACCTCTGGATAAATCTTGCGATGCGATTTAAAGTAATTGGTCATTTACATTTTCTCAATGTTATCCACAATGTCTGTGAACAAAAGAATGTTATATTTAATATAGATCTTTCCACTAACAAAGAGATGACACCCTCTCCATGCGTGCGTTCTGCCCAGATGTGCATTGCCATACTGCACGTTGCATTCCGGGTCTTCAAAGCGCACTATGGCTTTTACAACTGTCTCTCGATGAGGCAATTACGTAGCCTATATGCTTAATCAGTGTAATTGAAATCCGAATAAATATATGTGTTCTTACCGCAATGCGAGTCTGTGAAGATGCTTTAGTATAGATAGGCGATCCGTGAAATTGGCAGTCGGTTCTGGGCTTCAGACAAAGTCCAAACTTGTAGGCTATTGTCTTTGAATATATTGTTGCTCCAGTTCTCAAGAGAGCCTGATGAGTATTTCTGTATCTATCTCATATCATCACTGAAGACTTCAGCATTATTAGTCCATTTTCCTGGTGAATATTTTCTTAAGGATGTCTATGTTGTCTTCCGCGTAAAAGGGGTGCCAACATTTCTACGAGCGCATTCCGTAACGCTAGAAGGCTTAACAACAGTCTTGTCATTTTCGCATTAATTGTCGAGTGAAACAATTACCTCTCAGTCGGCTACCATAGGCTTCCCGGACACAATTTCTAGGGATGTTGTTTTTCTTGAAGCTACCTTTCGATGAGGTGGACTGACACAATTATTTGTTCTGGTAAATGCTATGCAACGTCTTCCGAAACCTCTTCGTGGACCTTGATGCTGAGACTGGAGAGTTTCTTCTATATAAATCCTGGTCTAAACCAGCTCAATTCAATGATGCTCATATATTCCGGTTGGTCAACACTTTCACCATGTGGCATGGTCGTTGGGTAGACTACGACACGTTCCGTTTAAAGATAAGGCAGCGTATATTACAGACCCACGCCGGAGACAGACTGACAGCTTGATTTTCTTTAGAAGCGGAGATTTCTTCGGGAAGCGAAGGATGTTGCGCGTAAGCATCTTTGACAGTGCGCGTGCCCGCCAGGTTACAAGTCTTGGTTTAAGGTGACACAAGTAGTAGCCTACATTTCTACAGTATGCAGAGTTTGGGTACTTCCTTGTGTAGCTTATTTGTGTTTCACTATAGGCTTATGTCTATCTTCACAACGAATTGCCCGGTAAAAATATTTTAAACTGATGGCAACTGAACAATGAAAGGTTCTAAAGCTTTAAAACAAGATTATCCTATTTATTCTACTAAGAAGACTCATTGATTTTAATTACATAATGTAAGACTGACAGATAAATGGTAGTAATGTGTAATGGTAGTAATAACATACGCATACAATGGTAAGAAAAAGAACCAACGTTTTTTGCCTGTTTATACAAAAATTGACATCTGGTCACTTACCTACAGAATTGCTTGATGTAGTCTTCTCTCAGTCGGCCTGCTTTTCAGGGTGTTGATGCGGGGTGGAACACGTTGCCATTCTCTGCCATGAGAGAAGCGCACGTATCACGGGCAAGTTCGAACATGTGTAACAATCCCGGTCTTTTTTTGACACCACCGTGGGGTAATAAAATGTAGAGTGGCAACGAACCCGGGTCCCAGCAGTGACCAGTGGCATTTTCCGGTCTCCGTTGTGCAAACTTCTGTCAAATCAGGACAGGCTTGACATGATTGGTTGAGTCTCCTCGAGCATGTGTATGCACCCGAAGATCAGGCATGCCAACATAAATGGTTTTCCGTTGCTGGAGTTGTTGAACGCCAAAAGCTTGAGATAGGAAGCTTGGATTCGAATACCACTTTGATGAGTTCATTCTGTTGGATGCGAAGTGACACAGTTTGATGACCTAGAAAACATAGTTGAAATGATAGACAACACAAGGCCCTAAATAACAATGTTCCAGTAGGTCAGTCAAAATACAAATCAAGCTGCTCCCAAGCTTCCCTATACAATCTATCCCTTCATCCATAAACCACTGGAAAGTAACATATATTCACCCTAATGTGTTTCAGCATTTGTAACCAGTTCAACTCTGAGAGGGTTCATGTCTAATTTGCCTTTGTGTTGTGTAAAGCCTCAAGCAGGGGAACACATGGCTCATTTAGCAAATAAAAAAGCCAGCGAGTTTTGAGCTTGTTTTGCGAAAACAAAATATCCTACCAAAAAATCTCCACTTTCAGTGTGTGTTTGTGGCATATCTGTGTAGACTAGATGTGCAGCTTTAGACAAACTTCCTGCCTGTATGCTCATAAGGGTCTTCGACCTCTGGGTCGTCTGAATCAGTATTGTGGCTCTTCAGATGCCTAAGATGAGGGAGTCACTTGGTCATGTGGTGCTGCCTGTGTTTTAGCTCGTTTTTGATCTCCAAGTCTAGCGACCTTGCCAGACCTCCGCTCACCAGCGACCTGCCCGGCAGCAACGGCGCCCTCCTGTGACCGCGGGAAACATCTGACTGTTGAGGAACGGCGAACAGATCGAGTCAAAACGAAAGCTCAACTAGACACACTCCTCATTAACTGAAATTTGCGACATATTTCCCCTCTCACATCATGTCGTCGTCCGACAAAACGTCCATGTTTCTCGCATCCATATTTTGATCTTTCACCCAGCAACCGCGTCTTCAGGTAAAATACTCAATAAATAATATGAATGCAAGAGAAGAACGTGTATTTGCCACAGGAGACGTGTGTGATGCAAACACACATTACAGAACAATAAAAAGGCAAAAAGAAATTCCGTGTCCTAGAGAGGAAGATGACAAAAGGGTGGAGCGAAGAAGAAGAGGGATACGAGCGATGAGAGCGGGCAGATGAGAGGCGTTGATGAGAGAGAAGGACGTAGGGAAGGCCTGGTTGGTGTAGCTGCCCCCAGCCACAGAGCCGACTCTTCCTCTGGTCTATATATAGAACAGGGTCCACAGATTGCAGTGACTGCTCAGGGGCCTTGCGTTCAGACCGACAAGAACCGCTGCCATCAGTCCCACTGCTGAGGGCCACACACGATCGTAATTCATGCCAGCACGGGGGGAGGGCTATAGGACCAAACACATGTCAGCAATCAGATTCGCTATCACACATCCCAGCAATGGACGGGGTGGGGGGTGGATGCAGCCGATCATGTTTTGTCATAGCAGGTGTCATGGAAGGAGCTTTTGGGTCAATTTGTGGCAATTCAGGGAACAGCTACATTGAAACGTCATGTTAACTGCACTAGTGCATGGGGTTTCACAGTCACAGTCTGTTGCATTGCGACACTGTGATTTCTCCCTTATAACTTTAAAAAAATAAACTCTAAAAAAGGTCCCCAAATACTACACAACCAAGCACCCTGTCTCCACCTATAAAAATCAGTTTTGCAGGAAGCCTCAGCATCCAATCAAAATGTCAAGGGCACTCCAGCCCGTGTGACCCCTCCCAGGGCATTGCTGTCCCCTCCCCGCTGTACCGGCCACTGAAAATGACTGACAGGAGGACAGCGTTGTAGAGTTCAACGTGTTACCCCCCCCACACCACAGACGTCAAACACGAGGCGACTCTGTTACTAGTGCGCTCGTTTAGCCCCCCACCGTGCTTCCTTCCCCTGCCCCAACACGGGGCACGCTCACAGGCCATGTGACTGCCGCGCCTTCCTCTCCTGTGCTTGCCTCCCCCTATCCAGCCATCTGTCCATCAGTCTCAGCCCACACCGCTCGCCAAACTGACACACCGATCAATCAGGCAGACACAGGTCTCCAACATGGCAGCCCCTGTCACTGTACAGACCCACTTGCGTCCAGTTCCTCCACCCATGTTAAAATGATCCTGGATCAAGCTGATAGAGGGGGCCAGAGTGGTATGCACAGAATATGGTTTATTGTCACTCTGACTAAGTGTTGAGTTAGTAATTGCTCTCGTGAATCAAACCTACAGACTCCATTTGGATTGGAACAGGTGGATATATTTATTGAAGAATTTAGCATGGTGTCACATTGCATAATAAAACAAACAATCCTGCCTGCGGTCCAAGTCATCATATTCTACAAAACATTGAGAATTTACACATGTAAAAAAGAAGCAGACAACAGAGTTGAGACTGGCTTCACCTCTGAAACAAACCGTCCTCAGAGGCGACACCGTCCAAGGAGTTTCTGGATCACGAGTGACCTCATCAACCTCGGACCAGGCGGCTCTGCAGCCGCTGGACGTCGGGCGGGCGAGGGCGGCCAGGTGTCGACGGCGACCGATCCTCGGCCTCTCTGCGCCTCTCACATGGGGTAGTTGAGCACCACGTCCTGTTTGGCCAGCTCCAACAACATGGGATCGTCGAAGAACTTGCTGATACTCACGTCCTCGCTCAGTCCCTGCAGGGGCCACGGAGAACATGGGTTACCACGGGTTACAAAGCAGGCAGGTCAACAGAGGTGCATCAGCTCATAGATATATATATATATAAACACTAGATGTCTAGTCCGCGTTGCCAGACAACGGAGTCGAACGTCCGCACATGGCGGCCATCTTGCTACAGTCAACTCGCTCACCCATAACATTGTGTTGATGCTACATGTACTTTTTAAGTGACCATAACTTGCTCAATTTTCAACCGATTTTGAAACGGTTTGGTTTGTTATCAACGTCAGAGATGTCGGTATGCCACTGCATACTTATGAATAATGATGTTTTTTTTTTTTTTATAGAATAGAAGTATGCAGTACAAAACATGACCCATCGAGTGGGCCGCCCCAGGACACCAGGCTCACCTTGCGTCTCCGGGTCTTGATCATGAACTCCCTGGCCAGGTGGGGGGCGGGCTGGGGCTCCAGCGGCCTGATCACGATGCTCTTGTCCAGGGGGTCGCCCGGCACGATCTGGGGGGACAGCAGGGACGTCCAGGCGTTAGGACAAACGGTTACTACAGGCCTGCGGGGTCAGGCATCGTCACGCGAGCACGCACCCTGACAGCACGAGACGGAACGTGTCGAATCAACCAGAAATAGCCCGAGAAAAGCTGCCCGTTGAGGCATCGATGCACTCAACCTTTCACCTTCCTGGGTGTCTACTTCTCTCCCCCTCCCCCCCATTCTGTCACCACTTCACACGGAACTACAGAGTCAGGGGACGTGCCCATCAGGAGGGAGAACCAGCATGCCAGCTTGTCTTCTCTACACAACAGAAAGGTTGGCATCTTTGGAGTCGAGCAGACACTTAAAATGATGACCGAAGACCATCACCTCTCGGCTCTTATCTAATCAGGCGTACAGTGTGCGAAACACGCGTTGGGTTCGGGGGCTGATGTGCAGTGCTGGGCTTCTCTGCTCGTTAATCCAGACAGGTTGGGATCTGCTGTGACCTTTTTGAAAGGCCAGACCTTGCGCCCTGACCGCTGCACGGCGGGAGAGAGCCGCGGCCAAACCCTCCGACCCCAGGGGAGCCGTCGAACGGGACGGAGATCGATGAGGTCTCTCCAGCCCCAATCGACAGGGCTGTGAACCCTCCCGCATACTTGGGCAGCGGCCGGTTTACAAGGCAGCACTAGGAGCGTGTGATCGCGCTACTGAGAAGAGGGAGGGAGACCGACCTCTCCTCTCAGGGGGAGGGAGGGGGATTCTGGTGGGAGGTAATTCCTCCTGACACAGTCCTAAAGTGGGAGAGACAGACCCACACAGCCACGTCAAACACAGGGGAGGGGAGACGACGACAAGGCCTGCTGCGCACGGGAGACTCGCTGACTCGACGGCCAGGCGCTCAGCATCACGACCGACCTGGGTGGACGTGGCAGGCGCCAGCGCCGCGCTCCTGACTCAGGGGCCACCAGGGGCTGGCATTCCTGCGCGCCTGTGGACCTGAAGGTGAGGGACACCGGACACCATCTGGAGCGTGCGAGCTTACCTGCCAGTGGTGGAAGACGGAGAGAGAGAAGGCCTGTCCCTGGGTGTGCGTGCGCAGGTCCGTCTCAAAGCCGAAGGAGTCGATGGCAGGGATGAAGGCCTTGATGGTGTAGAGGGGGGAGCCCGGGATGGGGGCGTCCTGGGTGACGTGGCCTCTGTTCCCCAACACACACACGCATCACGTCAGCAGAGAGCAACACAACAGCCTTCTTATCTAAACAAGTGAGGTGAGGCTTAGCAGGAGAAGTGCATCAGAAGAGAGGCTGGAAATTTCTGGAACGTGGGCGTAGTCCGGTCTACTGGACGTCAGGTCGGGTGTGTGTGTGGGGGGGGGGGGGGGGGGTGTGACTCACCTCCGCCGGGCCAGGACGGTGTAGACGGCAGACACACAGTCAGCTGGAGCCTGCACCTCCACAAAGTAATATGGCTCCATCAACCTGGGGGTGGCCTGGGGAGAGGTGGGGCAGACCATTAGAACCAGATGGAGGGGGGGGGGGGGTCATTGAAGGTGCAGAAAAAAAGAGCCGAACATAGAACCGTCGCGGTCAGCAGATTACAATACAGGGTACACAAAACAATGTGTGGCAGAGAGATGTGGTTAAAGAAAAGGGTTCACGGGGGAAAATTGCGAAAGTACCACGAATGGAACATTACGGAAAGCGATGATGAAAAGAAAAAAAAACACGAAGAAAAAAAAAAAGGAGTTGTTGAAGAAGCCGTGCAGAGGGGAGGTGCTCTCACCATGAGGAAGGCCGAGTAGACCACTCTCCTGGCCGTGGGTATGACCTGCCCCCCGCCCCGGTGAAGAGGCTCTTGGGCGATGACCGCATCCAGGATCTTGAACTTGACATTTCTGATGGCTGGGGACCACAGAGAACTTGTTAAACCAACGTGCGTGTGTGTGTGTGAGCAAGCGACGGAGAGGGGAGAGAGAGCGAGAGCGAGAGAGAGAAGGGGAGAGGGTGGGAGAGAGCGAGAGAGAGAGAGAAGGGGAGAGAGAGAGAGAGAGAGAGAGAGAGCGAGAGAGCGAGAGAGCGAGAGAGAGAGAGAGAGAGAAGGGGAGAGGGTGGGAGGTGGACACTTACGCTCGTCACAGAGAGGTCCCTCCCTGGTACCCCACTGGAAGCCCTGGACTATGCTGTCTTTGACCGAGCCCAGGAGAGCTTTGTCCACCTACACACACACACACACACACACACACACACACACACACACACACACACACACACACAGTGAATGGGCATTCCCCCACTATCTGCAGCATAAAGGAGCTAGTGTCATAGGAACATCGAAAACCTTTTGTTTGTTTTGGCATCAAGGCATGTAGTGGCCCTGATGGCATCGCCCTGTGGAGCCCGCTCTGTCCTCAGGGCTTCTGCTCTCCCATTGGTCCCTCTGGGAGCAGTCAACCAGGGTCCACAGCCTCAGCCATCAATACTCTTCACACCTCTTCCACCGAGCACTTGTGTGACGTCATTCAGACACGCAATGTTTGTGTTTGTGTAACAACGTCGGCCTAACAGACACACGCAGCAGGGTGTACATGTCATGGACCCGGTCCTGCGTGGTCGGGCAGCTCACCTCCGAGGGAAGGGTGTCGTCCACCAGGATGTTGGGCCCCGTGGTGTCGGGTCCGAAAGCCCAAATGGACCTGGCGGCCAGCAAATCCCAGTCATACTTGGTCTGGAAAAACTCTCCCAACTTCTTCCTGTGGTGTCGGGGGAGAAGAGTGAGCAGGGGGCCAGGGGGCAGGGGGAGGGAAAGCAGGGCAGAGTTGTGTTAATGGTCGAGTCAAGTATGTCAGGGTTCTGGCACCACTGCACATATTGGCTGATACATTCAGGTCCAGATGGGGTCACAGATGAGTAACAGTCCCGAAAGAACATGCACACAGTCCAACACTGACACACATATATATACACACACACACACACACACAGTCTGGCACTGACACACACACACACACACACACAGAGTCCGACACTGACACACATACAGTCCAACACACACACACACACACACAAACACACACACACACACACACACACACACTCCAACACAAACACACACAAGGACAAAGTTCCAATCCAAATGGGCAACGGCACAAGATCTGACACATTTCAAGTGATATAAAAAGAGCAAAATGGGACAAAACAGGTGTTTAGATAACAGGGGCATGAGTGGAACAGTCCACAGTTGAGCTGGTTCCTGTACGCGTGTTGGCACGAGCTAGGATAAGTCGTACCTGTTCCACGTGATCTGCACCACCTCGTTCTCGATGTCCTCTGCCAGGCCCTTCTCCAGAGGCTCTGCAATCATTGTGATCTTATTCCTGTCAATCAAACCACACAGCTGTCAATCACACGTGCGGGCTAAGCCGGAGGGCCGGCACCACCCATAGAGGCCAGTCTAGACACACCGATATAACATCTCCCCACACGGCACCAGGCTACAGGGCTGCACTCCGGCAGCCGGTGAAACTGAGCAGACATTCTTGAACGATGCGCGGTGGCGCTTACTTCTTGTTTGGCGTTTCAGCGAAGCACTTGAGCGACGACGTCTCCACGACCGTTTCGCAGAAGGTCACCACGGGGTCGGCCACCTGGGTGGGGGAAAAAAGGTTGAAAGACAACGGTTGGAGGACGTGTAGAAAGCACGGCGTGCCTCAGGGACAGCGTGGGAGAGGGGGGGGGGATGCTGACCTTGATGTCGATCTCAGAGTACATCTTGCGCAGGTCGTGCATCACACAGTCAAGGTAGAGCTCGCCGGTGCCTAGGATGACGTGCTCTCCTGACTCCTCTACCTGGAAAACACACACACACATTGACATTTCACTTGCAAGCCAGACAACAGGTTCTCAATCCCTAACCTCTGAACGTCTTGTTTCTCTGCAGGGAGAGGGGAGGGTACCTTGGTGGTGAGCGATGGGTAGCTCTTGTTGACCTTCCTCAAGCCATCCAACATCTTGGGCAGCTCGGACGGGTTGACGGGCTCCACGGCGATCTTGATGACGGACGCCGTGTTGAACTTGAGAGGCCTGAAGATTTGGGCCTGGGAATGGGAGAACATGACATGAACCCTCCATTCGTGCATCGACGTGGGCTGGGTGTAACAGACGCACGCTGACACAGGCTGGCTCCTCTCACCTCCTCGTTCCCCCTCGGCTCGGTGATGGTGGCCGTCTTGACGATGGGCTGGTCACAGCCCTCGATGAGAACCCAGTTACCAGCAGGCACCCGGTTCACCTCAATCTGGTACCTGTGGTCAGGACATGGAGGATTTACCTACAGTGGCCTTACAAGTACATGCATGTACTTGTGTGGTTGTGTATAATATCATCGTATGAAAAGGCAGCGTGCTGAGACAGAGAGAGAGACAGGGAGTGACAGAGAGAGAGACAGACAGGGAGTGACAGAGAGAGAGACAGACAGGGAGTGACAGAGAGACAGAGACAGACAGGGAGTGACAGAGAGAGAGACAGACAGGGAGCGACAGAGAGACAGAGACAGAGAGAGAGACAGGGAGCGACAGAGAGAGACAGACAAACAGAGAGAGACAGACAGGTTGTGAGCTCCCTACCGGGCCACATTGATCCAGAGGCGTCCCACGGTGCAGACCTGGGAGTCCTCCTCGTCCTCCAGGGTGTAGTTCTCTCCCAGCACCTTGACAGGCTGGCCCGCCTGGATGGTGCCGCTCAGCACCCGGCCAAACGCGTGGAACTGCACCCCGTCCTCGGTGCTGTACATCTTAGTGGTGTGGCACATCAGAGGGCCCTGGGGCACAGACATGGAGGGTGGCGAGAACATGAATAACAAATCTAAAAATATTTGTTATTTGAAAAAATATAGCTGGCCCGGTAACCACAAAGCTGATGATTATCAATAGAACCCGAAACAGAATCTATACATTTAGTGCCCACCAGCATCCCCTGTACACACCCTCTCCGGCCCACAAGCCAGGGTCTGTCCTACTCACATCAGGGTCACAATCCGCCATGGCCTCCCCCAGGTCCGAGTCCAGCCCTCCTGTGTAGCTGTGCTCGATCTTGGCCTTGGCGCCCTCTTTTGGGGAAGGAATGTGCTGCACGCACATGTCCACCAAACCTGGAGGGAAAATGTATGCACGGCTCTAGATTAATTAGTCACATTTACCAGTCACATTTACCAGACACATGACTTTTGCCCTGAGTGTGTCATTATAAACATCTAATCATGACAGCGGGGCACATGCATATGACCCCGGGTTCTCCGAGTAATAAATAGCTCAATCGCTTAGAATTAGTCAGGGTACACAACGTAAAGCGGCCATATCTGAAATCCAATATCCCTTTCGACACACCGAGTAAATGGCGCACATGGAACCGCCCGACGGATGAAGCAGCAATCAAAAGGGATTTATTGAGCCGCGTGCGCGAAGAGGGAAAAAAGAAGTGGGTTGGAGGGCGTACCGGTGAACTCTCCAAAGAAGCGGTTGCAGACGAGCCTCAGCAGGGGCCTGATGTTGAGCTTCAGCTCCTCCTTGGTCAGGTGGATCCCCAGCTCATCCAGCACGCGGGGCAGCGACGTGTCCACGTCTCCCACCACCTGGCAACAACAAGGGCAAGGAAAGGTTAGGACGGATGACCTGAGCGCCTGCGTGTGCGACATTTAGCAGACGCTCTTATCCAGAGCGACTTACAGTAAGTACAGGGACAATCCCCCCCGAGGCAAGTAGGGTGAAGTGCCTTGCCCAAGGACACAGCGTCATTTTGTACGGCCGGGAATCGAACCGGCAACCTTTTGATTAATAGCCCGATTCCCTCACCACTCAGCCATCTGACAGCCATCTGTTTACATACATTAAGTATCTGAGCGTCTCTTACCTGAGAGAGGATCTTGTAAAGAGGCTCCAGGATGAACTCCACAAAGCTGCGTTGGGAGTTACTGGTGGGGGCTTTCTTGGTGAACTTGCGCCTGGAGGAGCGACAGAAAGACACGGGGGAAAGCGCGAGTTAGTCAGCGTCATCCTGGGTTGGAATCGCGTCGACAGACCTCCATGTTCCAAGGAGAGCTCCGCTTACGTTTTGGGGTTGAAGTAAATGTCTCCCCACAGCCTCTTGGCAAATTCGGTATAGTTGATGTCCCCTGCAAAGAGTAGAGAGAAGACGTCGTTTCTGATGTGCTTCTGAGGTTCCTGAAATAGGATCTACTCTCCAGAGTGCGAGGGAGGGGGGTGTGTGTGGGGAGAGGTGTACCGTCTCACCATAGGTGTCAGAGTAGATCTTAGCGAAAGAGCCTAGTGTGAAACAGATGCTGTACATGGAGCTGGCGAAGCACACGTTCCCCAGGAGAGGAGACACCACCAGGTTCTCATCCGTGGAGTAGGTACTGCAGGCAGAAATGACAAAACCACATACAGTTACAAGCACTTTCATTTTGCACAAAGTTAGACAGAGAAATGCCCTGACAGTGCCATACATCTCATGAGGTGCACATCCCCAGCTCTGCCTTCCAGACGGGCCTGGAATCGGTACCTGAGCATGCCGTTGACCTCATCCACGATGTGCCGGAGCTTGTAGTAGGCGTCTGTGGGGGGCAGCTTCAGCTCGACGATGAGACGGTCCACCTTGTTGATGCAGATGGTGACGGCCAGACGCTCCTGGACGGCATGCTTGATCAGCCGTTCCGTGTTCAGCATCACCTTCGCGCGGACAGAGAAGCAGGGGTCAGGGGGGGATCCGAGCGCAGAGACGGAAGAGGGGTGGAGGAAACGGGCCGAGGCGGGAAACCACTCACTCCTTCCGCCGCGTCGATGAAGAGAACGATGCCGTCCGAGATTCTGATGCCGGACGTGACCTCGTCCGAGAAGTTGACGTGACCTGCGGGGGGAGACGCGGGGGGGGGGGGGGGATGACGTGGTTAAAATGTTCACGCCCCAGAGAAGACGAGGGTGTACGTATCACGCAGCGCCGGACATACCTGGGGTGTCCATGATGTTGAAAAGGTAGGATTTGCCTCTCGAGTCAGGAAGCACCATGGTGACAGGGGTACTCTTAATACCAACACCTCTCTGGGAAGGACAGAACCGTGAGTCCCCTGGTGTCCCACACCACCATATTCCTGCCACACTCTTCCATTGATATGCAGCAATTGCACACAGCAATGACACACAAAGCTCTTACCTCCTGCTCAGTAAAGAGGATGTCTGTGTACCGGAGCTGCAACAGAAAACAAAACGTTGTCGAAGGCCTTTGAACGACAGGATGTTACAGGACCGGATGTTACAGAGAGGGATATTCCCTTCACAAGGCCCTCAGGTGGGAGAAATGAGAACGACTGGGACAGAAAAAGAGAGAGAGAGAGAGTACTCGAGACACTGGACGGTACTCACATCCACGTCATCTCTCTTCCTGATCTCTGGGTGTGTCTGTTCGATCAGACAGTCCACGAAACATGTCTGCAATAAACACACGTTTCATTTCGATCAAATATAGGCCGTCCGTCGAGAGAGATCGATGATCAGCCAGCTCACAAGCCCGCCCAGAGCCAAGATGCGATTTTACCTTGCCATGATGCAGATGGCCACAGAGGGTGACGTTCCGGATCAGCTCGGGACTGTCCATTAGATCAGCTAGGAACCTGCAAACAGGTTCAGGGCAACAATGTTCAACAGTGTCTCAAAAGGTATTAATAAAAGCAGGCAATGTTTATTTTTATTTTCATGATTACTCACTCCATGTCATAAACTGTGACAGGCAACTCCTGCTCAGTCAGAGTGAACTGCTTATTCTTCACTGGCTTGATGATGGGCTCTGATCAGGATTGGAGCGGAAAGTCAGTTTATAACAACATAATAATAATAATAAGTACAAATGCCTCTCGGTTAGTGTGTTAGATTATCAGAGTACGTTTCCACATCCTGTCTGAAGTGTTTCCAGATCTACATGGTGTACAAGTCTCGGACCTGTGAGGGGCTGTGTATCTTCCTCTTGGACGATAGTTTCCACCTCCGGCCCATACACTTCCTCCGCAGTAGGATAATACTTCTTATCCTCATGTAGGACCACCTCCATCCCTGGCACATCTTCATCCGCATCGGCAGCTTCATCGTCGTCTTCCTCTTCAGCCTTCACACGTAGAAAGCGAGACAAATTAACGAACATACCGATATAGCACATAACTAAGGATCAGGGATTCAGTGGCGGTACTCTTTTAAACTGGTGTCTGTACGGTCACCCCCATACCTCATCTACATCTCGAGCGTCTGCCTCCAGATCGTCATCTTCATCAGAATCCAATTCAGGACCGATGTAGTTTCCAAACTCGTCGTAAAGGTCAGTTTCCATTGTGTAATGTGCTAGATGTGGAGACAAATCTGAACTCACAAACTCCAGGGAACTTACGAAACGTATTTAGATAACAGTGACTAACATTTCAAACTGTTGTTTGGTCTAGCTGGTGCTTAGCTAGCGCGGTAAGCTTTGAATGAATGGCACCACACAGTCTGCTAGCTAGCTAGCTAGCTACGTATGAGCTGCGTTAGTTGACGTAATGCATTAAACAAAAGTTATGAAAACAAGTTGGCTATTATCTGGCATAAAGCAACACATATACACTTACCAAAGCGTGCACCAGCAGTGGGTTTGTGAATATTATTTGACGAATAGCACTATTCTTCAGTTTACACAACGATCGTACTAAACTTGTTTCCAAACCGAGCCATGCACATGAGGACCCTTCCGCACAAACGCACGACGATCGCATTTAGTGAACTTCACAATGCCTGATCAGAATAAATATAGCAAACAACCCTACATTTAAAAAAAAAGATACATACCAACACAATATACTGCAGGCAGTATAGTTATTGTAATTTACATACCACCAGAGTTACATAGAACAGATTTATGTGACAACAAATATACGACGTTACGGTGGATCAATATTCAGGCAAATCTTTCGATGTGTTCTTTACAACGCATGCCCCTGACAGAAGGGAGATGGAGCGCCAGCAAGTAGATCGCAGCTAGTTTTGTACAAGAACTGGAGCGTTAATAAATAAATGAAACAAACCACATGAAAGCAGTCATGCTGTGATCTTTAACTAATGACCCACGAGTCACAGTATATTACATGCTGTGTATTAATTATAAATCATAAGAAGGGAAGGAATGGCAATTAGACCTGTGCCCTAATGCAAGAAACAAACTACAACGTAAAGCCACAATGCATGTACTGTGTTAAACTGTTTTTATATACCCAACATTTTGTTTGACTTTACTACGATTACATTTTTTGATTCGGAAAGTTACTAAAGAGAGTATACTCTCTTAGCTTATAAACTAATATTGGAGTGGACAGAACTGCTGTTAGCGATAATTCGTTGCTTGGCACTATATGAATTAGCCTACATTCAATGGATTATGTGTGGGACTGTTTTAATTAGTAGCTTATTCGCTGCTCATTTAGTTAAAAAAATATCAGGAAAAAGATCACGCGGGTCCATCACTATAGTTTACAGATGAATGAAACAGTCTTAGACAACATTTTCAGTGAATGGCTTTATATTCCTGCTGGTGTTAAGTACAGTACATTGGACGCACAGATACAAACATACAAATAATGATTTCACATGCTAATACTTATGATGTACCCAATTATAACACACAGTACATTAGTTATACAGTTTCCTAGCCTATATAAATATAAATCTAGGTCTAATATTATTGATTTGGGTTTTATATTTCACCTACCACGAGTATACCCATTACTGTTTCACTTCCAAAAAGCATGTGCAGCTTATACAATTGCCAGTAGATGGCAGCCTTGCAACTTAATATATTTCCAGTACTGGTATTCCACTTTCCAACACAATTGAGCAAGCATCAGTTTCTTATTAATAACTTAAATGGCTAATAATAAAATTGCCCTGGCTAGATAGAGTCATTATCAAAGAATAAGGCAATCAGTAACAGGGATGATTGCCCCACTGACCCAAAGTGGCAGTTAATCACAACAGCAATAAGGCTTGGTATAAAAGTAACAATGGAACACAGATAAATGGCGGCACATATTGGTTCTTAATTTACCATTTACACACACCTAGGGTAAACAGCTTGGTCAATAATTTATCTTTAGTAATATTTCCCCTTTTAGTCAGTGTAAGTCAGATTTATTAGTCTACTATCTTGTCGATCAACTAGTGTAAAGATCTCCTTAATCATTGACAGAGTTGATGTTTTTATCAGGCTTCTGTCTTTGATTGGCCTTTGGACCGAACCATAACGAGGTGGTCTGAGCCTCTTGCTAACTGTCCCAACTGTGAGAAGATCCTCTTTTTTTGCAGTCTGATTGTGTGAGCCATTAAATGTTTTGTGTTTGTTTAATTTGCTGTATGTGTGTGTATATTAACAGTATATCATCTTTTAAATATGTATATATCCGTGAATGAATGTGTCTTCAGAGTAGTTTGTGTGTGTGTGTGTATGGAGTGTGTGTATGGGGGATTCATTTTTCAGATTCATTTTTCCTCTGCCAGCTTCCTAAGTCGCAGAATCACATCCTCTCCACTGACCCATGGCACAGTGACCGCCTTGAACTCCCCTGGCCTTGCCTCGTGCATTTCTGTGATAAGCCGGTGCATGGGATAATCCCGCCGAGGGAATGCCACATCCTGAGGGCTCAGGGTCAGACATGGGCAGAAGTCGTTGGCACCGTCGCCCACGTAAAACACCCTCTGGAACGCCTTCCCTCGCTCCTGCGTTCTGCGTGCGACATAGTCCTTCACTATCACCTGCTTACACATGTTCTCAGGGCAACGTTGGCAGCCGTGGGAGTGGAAGGGGCGCAGCATGAGACGTCCGTCTTGGTTGAAGGTGGCGGGGTTGGTGAAAATCTTGCCGAAAAGCTGGCGGGCTCCCACACGACGGAGCCAGGATTCTATGAAGAACGTGTTGGCATCAGACACCAGCACCATCTCAAAGTCCTGTCGGGTGCGCAGGAACTTGAAGAGGGTCAGCATGCCAGGGGAGGCAGGGATCTTTTCGATGATGGCACGGATGGCACTCTCGGTGACCCCGGACTCTGCCATGTAGGCCAGCACACGCTGCATGTACTCATTATAGTGGCCTGGCCGGTAGGTGTCCTTCAGCCAGCCTGGGAGGTACTGCCCTGGGGCTGCCTGCACCACCACATCATCACTGCTCTCATCCACGATGGTCTCGTCAAAGTCGAAAAAGATGAGAAAGCGCTTGTCGCTTGAGGACAGTGCTGAGTTTCCGGCCATGTTTTCTGATTGTCCTGGGGAAGGGGTTAAACAGCAGTTGAACACAGAATCCCGCATGACTGGTTATTCAGCATTAACTGTTGTGAGTGGCAGTAGAATACTTCTTTCTGTCCAACTCTTCTTCACCTTGCCTTCACGTGAAACACACTAATGCAGGGTTGTTAACCAAGGTGGGTGTTCTGGGAAATTATGAGTGAATAGAAGGAGGTGAAGAAAAGCAAGAATAGAATCAAAAGTGAAAAAAAAAAAGAAAGAATCCCTTTAAGATCATTTATATTTTCAGAGGGCCTTGAATTTAAAATTACACTGGGCTTACTAAAAGACAGAAAAAGGTAGACATTTAACAGAAGTACTCTCTACCAAAGGTAGAGTTGAGATTAAGGGAGTAAGATCCCTGTTCATGAGATGATTGTGATTCATTATTATGATGAAGAGCAGTGGACTGAAATATATCACAACATGTAATGTTGATGTTGTTCAACTATTCAAAACTAATCACATCCATGCAACGATCATTCTGTAAAGGATAGACGATACTAATTTGAATCCGTTGCAGAATCCTTTGATTTCCAAATGAAAACTGTGGTGAACGTAATCTGTTGCATTTGAATAAACAGAAAAGTAATGGGAGCGGCTGGGACAGTTTGTTCTTATTTTTCTTCTGAAAATACTTACCGACCTTCAATTTTTAGGCGATGTCAAGCTGGTCCCTTGAAGGCAATGCAATCTGTAAAGATGAGAAGCGCATTTTCCAATATCGGTAACAAAATCATTTTTCCTACACGTTCATTCAGTAACCTACGTCTTACTTTGAGTAGCCTACTTGTAATACTTTCGTGCTCAACTGTATGTGACGTGCTGCATATTTTTAAGTAGCCTACCTAATAAATCGAGTTTTTACTTGTGTATTATTTTATACTGTATACATATTGTCTAGTCAATTCAATAACGCACAACTCTAATACATCACTATGGCAACATCTCGATGTTCAAGGTTAATTAGGCTCTTAATTATCTGCAGTGCAGAGCAAAAATAAAATCACCAACGGTATGTCCAGCAGTTCGGTGCAACACCAGGATACTTCACACACGACAGGTCCAGACTTCTTTTCAGAAACGGCTGACCTCTCAATCCAGATATTGTCCTGCGCAGCTCTCCATACATTCCCTCTTTCTCCGAGGAACTGTGCGCACCACGCTCACTTTATGGGCTGCCAAAACCCTTGAGCCAGCCTGTAACACAGTGACGTAACATCGCTGAGCCGCCTTCTCTCGAATGCCAAGAGAATGAGTGACCCTCTGTATCCAATACGAATAGAAAACAGTGAGTACTAATTTGTTGACCACAGTTAATTTTCTCCTAAATGTATAACAAACTAGTTTAATCTCGCTGTCATACAGGCTACACCATGTAACGAAACAGACACCACGTTAATGCTTAGAATAAAGCATATTCATACAAAAACATGTCGAGTCAAAATTACATTAAAGTTGTTGGGGTTAATTACATTTACATTTAGTCATTTATTAAAATGTGTTAGAACGTCCCTCCCCCTTTATAAGTGAGTACAGCGGCCGCTTTGATCACGCGAGCTGCCCCGGCTCCACTGTCTCCCTTATCTGCCTCTGCAGAAGCTAATTTCCCCCCCTACTGCCTCTGTATCACACAGGCCCCATCTAACAGTTGGGAGGGCAGATATTTCCGAGCGCAGATGGGCTAGTGGATGTAGGCTATGTTATTACCTCCCCTCCCACTTTCGATGAGTGTGTTCTAACCTGACCACCCACTCACCACCAACAGCAGCCGTCTGAGGGTCACACAGACCCCACCCACGTCTTCTCTGCAAAATCAGTGACTCATTTCCTGTGAAAATACTAGAACATAAAACACACAATGTGGAGACATTTATTAAAGATGAGCTTTTTCCTGAAGATACAAACCGTTTGGCTTGCACCCTCTGGGGTGTAGTCAAAACAGTTGTAGAACATTTGATGCAATGTCGGCATTTTATAGTATCTTCCCCTAAATTGGTATAATATTTAGACATCTGGACTCATGTTAATAGCATTCTCGTTTTTTTTTTTTTGCACAAACACCATATTATTTTTTATCAGTTATACATCTGAATATGCTCTGATGGAGATCGGTGCACTGATTAAGCACTCAACAACTCTCACCAGCGTCTGAGATATGTTTAGCGAATTAGAATGATTTACAGACATGACACAAGGAGTCAATCCTTGGGAGGTGACCTCAAATAAAGAGCAAAGACCAGTAGGACAACTGTGCTGTCACTAACAGAGGGCTTTGACTCGTAATTACAGGAATGTCTAAAGGGAACACTAAAGCTACATAATCAGAAACTGTCACAAAAGCTCTGAAGAAATCCACAACCTTCTGTGGAAGTGATTCCACAGAAGGTTGATCATTCCTTGTTCAACCTTCTCTTAAATCTTCCTTGATTAGATTTAAGAGATCCCCAACCACAGGCAAATAAAACGAGTTTGATTTATGGGAAGGTGAAACCAGAGAGGATTGCCAGCAAACAAAATGAAGAAAGGACAAAGGTGTTTTCAGGTCGAAACACTCATGACAACAGACCTGCTGAGTCACAGAAACACTCAAGAACCTTGTGAATTAAATCCATCTTGTTAATGCAGCCACCTGGTATGACAGCAGACTTGTGGGCGTGGTAGGATTACAGTCATGGTGCCGTTTGGCAGGTTACACCTCAGCTGAAAGATCCTAGATTCACCTTGAGCTGCCCAACATGACAAACATATGACAGTACACAAATGTGTGATAATCATGGCTACTTGTTTTTACTTCTGAAAGTTAGCTGAGAGTCTGTTAAATGTACATTATCAAAAAAGGCCCAACATTTCCACTCTTCCTTTAACTCCAGAAACAAACATACAAAAAGGACAACCCAAGACATTATAAAGCTGCACAATTTTGTACCAGACACTCACAATAATAAAATACGCAATGCTACATTAAGTGGTTAAAAATACAAGGGGGAAAGTATATTGATTATTTAAAACTTCTTTAAAGAATATACAATATTATTTCTCTTAACGAGTAAGATTTTAGTAGAAAGTGCATTCTATACAACAAAGAATAAAGGAGGAGAATCATACAGTAAATTGAAAGAGAAAACGATACACAACAAATAACTCGATATGAGCAAACCCAACCAATAAAAGATTGTTTTGATTAAACTGAGAGGGAGGGGCTAGTGTAAATAGCCAAAGCAGAAGTATTCCATCGCTCATTGGGGTTCATATTAGGGCTAAAGTATATTTCTTTAGTTGAAGGAAAAAAATAAAACGAAGAAATGTCTGTCTCATGCCCATCCCCACCTCGATTCTCCTCCTTTTCCTTGCCACAAACAGCCGCTCACTAAACCAGTCACAAGCACCCCTTGCCCCAAAAACACACCCACACCCACAACACACAGTCAGTCCCCCCCTTCACCACGCCTCATTAACACAGCAGTAAAGTGCAGAGGATACACACACAAAAAAAAAAGGCATTGAAGAAAAAGAAAAAGACCAAAAGACTGATACTGAAACATTCAAAGCACAGTAGTGAACAAGAGGGCTACTGATTAAGCGGACACCGTTGAGTCCTATACGACTCAACAGGAGGGTTTTCCGTGCCTGTGCTGCGTTAAATAAAGGTCCCATGGCATGAAAATTTCACTTTGAGGTTTAAAAAAAATTAATGAGTTGCCCTAGCCTACCTATGGTCCCCCACTGGCTAGAAATTACGATAGGTGTAAACCAAGCCCTGGGTATCCTGCTCCGCCTTTGAGAAAATTAAAGCTCAGATGGTCCCTTATGTCATCATAAGGGGAAAGGTTACCTCCCCTTTCTCTGCTTTGCCCACCAAGAGAATTTGGCCCGCCAATGAGAAAATGAGCTACGACCGTGCGAGCGCGATATTGGTTCTTCCTCGAGACATCATGGCTTGCAAACGACCGAAGCATGGCCGTTAGCCCCGCCTCTTTCTTCCTCATAGCATTTAAAGCTACAGACACAGAAATGGCACATCCTAAGGAAGCTCATTGTGGGACTGCTCGTAGTGGCTGTAATTCTGCACCAAGGCCAAATTTCGGGAAAGAGACTTCAGATACAGTATGTGGGGACCACTAAGACCTATATAAAAGCATCCAAAAACAGCATGTCATGGGACCTTTAAATAACTCAATTTAAGGTCCAAGTTCCCTCAACTCAAGATGGTTAGTGGGACTCGCTAAAGTTACTGCAATCATCAATCTCTAGAATCCCCATACGTATAAAGAATGGGTCAGATCACTTAAAAAGCAGCTTTTGATACAAGAGCACCAGAGGGCTTACTAAAACACACACACACACACACACACACACACGGTTGCTAGCGCGCACACACTCATTAGAACAAGGCTCAATGTTGTTCCTTAACACTCAAACTGATAACAGTCCTAGATTGGATTAGGGCGAGAGCAATAACCCAACTGAACAATCCATCAAGAATACTTACAACCCATATCTCTTCTACCAGAACACCTTACAACAAGACATTCACACAATAAAAATAAAAAAAAGATACATTTACAGATGTGATTTCTTTTGACAATTTGGGTAAATATACATATATCTATACAAGAAACATAGATTTGCTAGGGTTATATAGCCACCCCCCCTCCCCTCCTGACCCCATTATCTATGACATACTAAGTACAGTGGGATGAGAATTATTTACCATATATCAAATTTCCAGAAAATATTGTTGAAAAGGTGTGATTGATCAGTTAAACAAATCCAACATGTAGGGAACATTCAAGTTGACTAACCTCTCTGTCCCAAGTTTTTGATACATCCCAAAGTGGATAACAGTATGAGAGAAAGCAAAATAAGTTTGTCTTACAAAGTGCCCTACTTTATACCACACTAAGATATAAACTGGGTATATCAAATTAATTTTTATAATGGAGCACAACCCCTATACTGCACGGTGTTTTATGACCTTGTCCATGGTGACCCGTATTATCTCGGCAGCAGCAATGAGAGATACAGAGACAGAGTGAAACAGAGGAGAGCCAGGCGGGGACATCAAGTGCATCCAAGTCATCACAGTGTCATTATTGAACCTTTACACTGACAAGAAGCTCTCACCCAGGTTGGCCCAACCCTGCTCCTTGAGAGCTACCGCTCCACAGGTTCTCATTCCAGCCCCTAAACCAACACAACCAAGTCTATGAATTAGCTGGGTGACCATCGGAGTCATGTTTGTTACAACCGTTTATTGTTAATAGTTACAACCGTTTGTAGAAACCCTACAGGAGGGTGGATCTCCAGGAGCAGGACTGGATGGCACTATATCAAAAGGGAAAGTCAAGGAACAGCCAGAGACCAGTAATATTGTATGTGGTACTGTGTGAAAGCCACATAAACGTAAACTGAAAATAAACAACTGTATTGTCCTGTAATGGAGCGCACCAATTAGCCTTCAGGCTGAAGCAGACCCTTAGCAGGTCATACCTAATGCTTTGAACAAGATAGCCCCCCAGTGACCTATGACCTTGGCTTGTGCCCAACACTGCTGTTGATCCTGGGAGGAATGCCGTAAGGGACATGAAGGAGCCCTGTGTCAAACAGAACCTGAACAACCAGGGCCCACAGTCCTACCTTGGAAATGTGAGGAGAAAAATAGAACAAATAGTAAATTACTAAAAAGCGATGAAATGGACCTATTCTGATCCACTAACTTGGTTGATTTAATTGTTGAGGAACAACATCAGCAGCCATCAATGAAGAGCATACACTGTACACGATCACATATGAAAAAGAGGAAACCCACATAATACATATACACCCTACCAGAAAAGGCAGGTTTTCTACAAATACATAATCTTCTGCAGGTTGTCTACCAACATTGTTTCCTTAGAACATTTTTTTTAGCAAGAGGTTGTAAAATTGGTGTTTGACTGGGGTCACACACATTTTAAATGTAGAGGTCCATTTTTTTTTAACACACTACGGTGTTTTTTTACAGAGTCTTTGAAGGGGCCCTTTAAACCTGCAGTTCAGGTAAAAGGTGAAGCAGGTCAGGCTGAGGTGTGGTGTGGAATGCTAATCCTGTTGAGGGTTCAGTGGTGCTGGGGGCCTCCAGGAGCCTCATCAGGGGGGGGCATGTGGCGCAGGTAGCTACTGTCCTTGTGCCCACAGTGGTTGAGGGGCTCACTCTTAAAGAGGGCTGGGGGAGGAGGCAGGTGGGAGACCGTCTGCACAGACAGGTGATGGTGCGGGGGAGGGTGCTGCGCCGCGTTGGGGTGGTGCTGGGCCGCGTGGTGATGCGGGTGATGGTGAGAGGGAGGCGACTGCAGGTGCAGGTGGGAAAACGTGTGTCCCACGGGGCCACGGGGAGGAAGGGACCCTCCGGAGGGGTTGAGGCCCAGAGAGGAGGAGGTGGTGGGGGCAGGGGTGGCTGCCGGTGGGACGAGGCTGGAGCCAGGCCCAGAGGAGGAAGGGGCGTTGGCAGTGAGGTGGAGAGGCAGTGGGAGGCCGCCAGACTGGAGGGACACGGGGCTGGTCACCCGGAAGCACTTCTCTTTGTGGGCCTTAAGCATGTTGGAGAAGCGGAAACGTTGGCCGCACACCTCGCAGGGGTAGGGCTTCTCTCCTGTGTGGGTGCGGCGGTGGCGCTTCATGTTGGGCCGGCTGGTGAAGCTCTTCCCGCAGATCTCACAGATGAAAGGCTTCTCTCCTGCGAGGGAACATGGGAGAGAAGACACTACTGAATCAGGGAATTCAGATACCGTAATTGTTCATTAGTTGGTATTTGTTTTGCATTCGGCAAAGGATGTACCACATTATAAATCCTTACATCATCAAGCTGAGTAAATCTATTGAAAACACAAGAAGAAGTTAACTTCTCCGCTTGAATAATTTCTCTCCCGGAGAGCGACAGTTTTCTCTTATTGAAAATGCTAATGACTTCCTTTCTTGTACGAGAGCTTCTGCTGTCAGTGCACCCCCTCAGCAGGAAACCAAGGCAGCACACACATTCAGAGGAGATGAGATGTGAAAATGAACAGCAAATCTCTCTATTGGAGTGCTAGTCTCATTAACCTCTCTTAGATGGAACCATTCAGAGTGTCTCAAACCACCCACACACACTTGACTAGAGCCTCAAGAGCTCTCTAAATACTTTTAATAATCCTGCAATGCATGTGTTGTGAAACTCCACTCACACCGTTTTATATTGTGTTCATTAAATTATCAAAACCACGCGTTACAGGAACAGAATATATACTGTATATATATTTTTTTATTTCAACTGAAGCTGTTCACTTTCCCCTTTACCTCAACACAATTTAATAATCAGAGGAATGTGGTGCATGTTTCAAGGAGGCTTGCACAAGCTATAGCCTTTGAGAGAGAAAGAGAGAAAAAGCTCAAAAAAAGGAATGCGTGTGTACCAATTACAGAGCATCACCGGGTGTGTCTCCTACCAAGAGTCTAAATTGGTCAGCAGAGGCTGGAAGAGAAGACGAGGGCAGAATAATTATATCTTACAAATAGAACCATCGCATCCAACAGACTGTGGAGAATCCACCCACACTACGCAAGCATGAAAAAAAAGACTGGAGGAAGGACAGACTGTGCCCCTTAAGTTTAATTTTGGAAAGAGAAAAGTGGAAGGGAAGAAAATTGGAGGGATGTATTTTAGCATGTGTCCGGGTAGTCATTAAAAGGCAGCCTGGCCTTTTCATGCTCTGCCACCCTCTCATTACATAGCCTGGGCGCCCTTCCTTCTTCACTGCACCCCTCATCAAGAGACAGCAAACTAATTGTGTATATCTTTTTGGGGGGGGGTGGGCGACTAGGAAGTAAAACTACTGGAGGTCCTAAAAGCATTAGATGAGTTTGGTCTGCCCCCCCCACAAAAAAACAAGTAAATGGGAAAACTCTTGAAAGGCTGTCATAGAAATTGTATTAATGGTAGGGGGGGCCTCACCTGTGTGTGTTTTCATGTGCTCGTCAAAGTACTGTTTCATGTTGAAGTCCTTGCCGCACCACTGGCACATGAACTGCTTGTGTCCGATGTGGATGCTCATATGGGAACGCAGCTGGTACTTGTACTGGAACCGCTCGTCACAGTTCTACAGAGATGGGGGGGACGGGGGACAGAAAGCATTATATACTTAAAGTATACACACATTTACATTTAGCAGACATTCTTATCCAGAGCGACTTACAGTAAGTACAGGGACATTCTCCCTGAGGCAAGTAGGGTGAAGTGCCTTGCCCAAGGACACGTCATTTGGCACAGCCGGGAATCGAACCAGTTACCTTCAGATTACTAGCCCGACTCCCTAACCGCTCAGCTACCTGACTCTGCCACACACACACTGCAAACATGCATTTCTGACCCTACTACTTTGGAGTGGAAGGCCATTCACAATCCACTACATCCTAACTTCCAGAGATGGAAACTGTGCAACTCAGGACTACTGTTTCTGCAAGTCTTAAATAAGCATGTAATCACAGGTTAGAGCAGCTAAATCATCACTCAGCGCCACCCCACCCAACAAGAGCGGTGGGTGTAGTGGCGGCCCACCCTCTATTCATGACGTAGTTGGTCACAGGGAGGCACGGCGTAGGAGTAGCCACCACAGTAAATACTGGTGAAGAAGAACAAGTTTCACAGGAGAAAAAAAACCCATGGAAATCATTTAAAGCCAAATGAACAAATAATGTCATGTTTTGAAAGAATGTATCCCAGTGTCCTTTTTAGCAAAACATGAAATATTCATGCTCTGTAAATGTTGACATGGTAAAGATTTTCAGCATCCATTATTTGCTTAGACAATATGAAATCATTGCCAGTTGGAAAGAAGGTTTGCCTCATAGACAAACAGGAAACTGAGTCCCAGGTCAATTTCACTAGCTATTTTGAGGCAGTCGAAACCTGAGGTCAAACAAAAAGGTCTAATAATTGTCCTAGTTCTCTGCCATGGACATTCAACATGTTAGTGAATTATTTGTGTGCATGAGCTCAATACAAGTTAAATACAAAGGAAATACTTTGATAATAATCATTCCTTTCTTCAAAAAGCAAGTCTAGATTTTCACAGACCCCGAACGCAGATTTAATTACATGTTCTTGTGTGCGCCCGTGTGGGCAGAGTTTGTGTGTCTCACCTCACAACGAAAGGGCTTCTCTCCAGAGTGTTGGAGTGAGTGCACCTTCAGTGACATGCTGCGCTTAAATGACTTCCCACACGTTTCACAGGTAAATGGCATGTCCTTTGTGTGGGCTACAGAGAGATAGTGAGCATGAGACAGAAAGGAAGAACAATAATATCATTTGCAACAACAAATCAAGTCGTCATCAAGTCATGTATGATAAATCAAGACAGAAGCTCAGAATATGTCAAAGTGAAATCTGACACGGCAAAAGACAAGTGTACTTGTCATATTTTTAACAGTGATATGAATAATTTGGCTTTCTGTCAGTGATTTTCACTTGTTATGCAATGTGTGCATCAAATAGGGCTGTGTCTGTGAGTGAATCTGCATGTGAATGTATCACAGACAAATTACTCATTTGAAATGTTTCAAATTGTTGTTGATGAAGCAGAACAAAAATATATCCCAATATTATCTCAAAGTTCAAAAGCCTCCCAAAAGTTTCAATTGAATATGGTCAATACTATTTATACAAAAAATAAAATAATTATGGTAAAATAAATACACATTTCCATAGAATATGATATAGAATCCATGAAAATAGCAACAAATGTAACTTTCTTGTGGCCCTAAATACTTAAGCCATCCAGAGCAGCTTTATAATGATTGGATCTTCCCAACTATCTTACTCAATCAGATGTTGAGTGATCACAGTCAGTCAATCAACAGGTAGAGCTGGAACTGTCAAACTAGAATCACATACCGACCATGTGCTTGCGGACATGGGCCATGGTGTAGAATTTTTTCTCACAAATCTCACAGGCAAACTTCTTCTCAGCGTAGCCATGCACAATCTTTATGTGCTCGTGAAGAGACCACAATTTTTTGAAGGACTTGTTGCAAGAGACACACTGTGGGAAGAAACAAACACTAAGGAACAAGTCCATTTCTTTTACATATTGATCCTCACGGATAGTGACATAGGAGCATGATGCTGTATGTCACTATCTGTTTCCAAAGCTACAAACACCTTCTGACAGCGTTGACATGCAGTGATGGGGCTGTAAGTCTGGACACTAGACTGGGCCTGGGGCAGCAGGTGCAGATGGTGCTACATCAGACCTCTGTAAGAGAACCAGCATCTGCTGGTTTTCCATGTTCTGGCTCCCTCTGCTGACTAAAACATGACTACCTACCCAAGTATGCATCTATGGGGTTTACCTCAAAGAACAGGGTGAACCTTCTCCATAAGCCTTAATTAAGATAATAAATGTAGACGATGCAAACTACTTTGGGTGCTCTTACTTGTTACAGATACATAGGTGTCAGCTACATAGAAATCATTCAGGACGATACATATATATTAATGAGAATATAAAAAAACTGAAGCACCTGGATGTTCTTCTCACAGTCAGTCTGTTGGTGCAACGCCAGCTCACTCTCCAGGACAAACTTCTTGCCACACTTGTCACAGATCTGCATGCGTCTGTGTGTGACGTTCATGTGCTTCTCCAGGTACCAGCGTGTGTTGAACACGCGAGGACACTTCTCACACGCCAGCGACTCCCTCTCCTCCCCATCTCCCTTGCCTCCTCCGGTGGCCGAGCCGGCCGTGGCAGATGAAGGAGCTGCTTTCGCCTCCCTGGCAGACCTGCGCCTCCTCTTCGGGGGCTCTGCCCGCTTCCGTCGCCCCCTGGTGGTCATCCCGGACGGGGCGCTGTTCATTGCCGTTCGCAGGCTCTTTCTCCGCGGCTGACTTGGAGCCGTGGTGCTGCCAGCCCCGCGACACGCTCTCTTGGCTCTCGTTCTTCGACTTTCCATTTCTTCTTCTTCTTCATCCTCCTCTTCCTCCTCATCCTCTTCATCCAGACTTTCTTCCTCCTCCTCCTCCTCGTCCTCATCGTCCTCCTCCTCACTATCATGTCTCTCTGAGGCATCAACCGGAGGAGTTGATTTGTTGTCTCCCTTCGACACGTGAAGTGTCTGATTGTTCAGATTGACCTCGACAATGATCTGCTCACGCTTGAAAGCCCCCTCCTCACCATCCACACCCTCCTCGTCCTCGTCTTCGTCCTCATCCTCGTCAGAGTCCTCAGAGGGGCCTCTGTTGCATGCCCGGGCCCCCTGCGGGCCTCCCTCATGCGCAGCTGCCCCTTCTCTGTGGTACTGCTGCTGCTGGGCAGTCACATGCTGAGGGGGCAGCTGGCTGAGGGCCTGGTCCCCCATAGGGGTCTTGGCGGCCATCTTGTTGTCCACTAGCACAGAGTACGGTTTACCGCCGCCCTCCCGCTTGTACAGCTTGCTAGATAGGTTCAGATCTGAGGTGGAGGAGTGGAAGTAGGCCTGAGACACCTGCGTCCTGCGTCCCTCCTCCTGGGACATCCCGTCAGGGCTTGGGACGGCAGCGTCTTCCTTGAGGCTCTGGCAGGATTTCATGTAGGGCGGGAATGGAGCCGGGTTTGGGTGGGGGTACTGGTTTAAAAGTGGGTGGGGGTACGAGTTGATCTCCAGGATAAAAGGTGATCGATTTCACAAATTTCCTTTCGGTGTTTTAAGGAGGGGTAGGGGGAACAGTGCTTATCCCCCACCCCTCCTTCCGCTACTAAAGAGAAAGGGGGGAGGGGGGGGGGGGGGAAGAGTGTAAAGGGTTTACCCTGACTCAAAGAGGGCATCCATGTTCTTCAGGCAAGGGAAGGAAAGCTGAGTGAGAGGAACTCTGTAGCCATTTAGTTCCATAGGCTTCTATTAAACTTGCGATATTTAGTCTCTGTGGCTCAGCTGACAACAGTTCAATGTTGTTTTAGTTCCCTTCTCAGGGACAGGCTCCCCGATAACAGCTTCGGGCTTCAGTCTTCAAACCTAGAAAGTGGTTACAAGTAGCTTTACGCCAGAATCAAAGCTCTTATTTCTGATTCCTTTAGTCATCTGTAGTCTGCGCCCTGTTAAACGAGACACAAGAGTGAGAGAGGTATTAAATTCCCGGATAGTGAGCCAGTCTGTTTGAAAAGAATGGGTGTTTCTGAACTGAAACTACAACTAAGTTGTAAACCGAGACTCTACACTTTACCACAACAGTTTCAGTGCAGTGAGAGAGCATCAAAACCACACGCTTCAGAGCTGAGTTTATTTCTGAACCTCACACCTTACAGTGTCAATCACAATTAACCATCTCAATATCAAACCATAAAACCAATTGCATCCCTTTACTATAACATACATACCATATTAAAATGTCTGACAATTTAATATCACTTGAATTTATTCAACTGGCCCTCGATATATTACCACCACAGCACAACTTTTGAATTCTGTAGATTCACCATTACCAGCATAGGTTTAATAATCACTAGTATTGAGGTTTGATCATACTTACTGAAATTGTATCCAGATGAAAATCCTCTCGACCTTTAAAAAGGATGCTTATAGTATACCTAGTATATTTCACCCAGTTACAAACTTATTCATCCCTAGATTGAAATCAAGCTCAAATTACAGTTTGATTTGTGCTCGTATCTCTCCACATCCTAAATCACTAAGCTCTGGTGACAGATGCAGAGCTCAGTTGAACCACTGCACCAGGACGGACTGCAAACAACCACAGGAAACTAAGCATGTGCATTAGTTTGTATGTGCATTTGTGTGCTCTGTTTAAACGTGCATAATGTTAGCCATTATGCATCAACCCACCAACTTGAAAGGTGAGCCTACGATTGATTTACACAACATTTGAGAAAATTGTCCATCTGCAACCGTCACCTTAGGTGACATGACTGTGTGTAGGACATTGCTGCTGTATCAGCACTGGGGCTTGGTTCTGAACTTGCAACGAGATCAAGAGGCAAAAAAAACATTTCCTCTCTCACAAACAATAAACATCCTCTTCTCAACCGTCACATACCTCCGCTTTGTTTCAGGAGGCATCAAGACGGTCTCCTTGTAAGAATAGAGCACACCTAATAACAACAAATGTTATATAGTTGTGGGTAACCTTGAACTACTCGAACTTTTCGTCCTCTCTGCATGCTCTCCTCACCTCTGATCTAGGTAACAGACACAACACAAATATAAGCAGTCCTTTGCTCAAGACTACACCTATTTGAACTTTGACATTGCATGCAAAGCAACAGTGAGAACCTCAGAACCACCAGCCCTCTTCCTGTGCCTGCTTATCATGATCCTTTCTTAGAATTGGACAGCTCTGACAGAGCATTAAGCCCGCATGTGTGCAGAGGTGTTGGTGGCGGGGTGTCACTGCACTCGAGCAACAAACAAATCTGATCCTAAAGTATGTAGATGATACTGGATAATGTGTCCATAAAACAGTGGCTCTACCAAAGACCGGTTAGAACGCAACGGCGAGGGAATGTAAGGCAGAGAAAACAAAGTGACATGTTCTTCAAAGAGTTTGTAGAATGAATCGGTATCTCTCATACACACAGGCGTGCACTCGCATCAGTTGACATTAGGCATGCCCCGTTTAATAAAAATCCTTGCACTCGCTCATGTTAGACAATGAGTCACTTCAGAATTTCATTCACCCTGAAACAGCACAACTCTTTGATGTGGGAAGCAGGAAGACAGCAGACTCCACACTATCAGTAGTATTTGCACGATTGCCACGTCAGATCTCGAGGTCAAATTCAGTGTAAAAATATTTGAAAAATACGCTTATTTTTATGAAGTTTGGGCATGTTTAAAGGCATAACTTATGCCTTAGCGTACTAGTGATCAACAACACACTTTGGTCAAGTCATTACCTTCTCCACTACCTTCTGAACAGTTCCTTTCATGCCTCACTGAGCTAATGACCAGCCAGACCTCACCAATTTGGTGTTTAGCACCACAAGAAGCCTTGTTTGGTTTGCACAAGGCTACACTAAGATAACTAGCATGCTGGTTAGAGACTGACAGCCAGAAAGAGGATAGTCTGGTCATAGTTTTGGAATTATAGACATTGTTACGTGATTATTATGAGCCTAGTGTTCCAGGTAAGGACCGCCAACATTGTCTTGTTCCCTGAATTCATTTGTAGCATTCAAATCCACTCTCCCTTTCTGTCTGAACTTTAATGAGCTTTTTCCCTTTCACAGCTTTGGAGGGAAAAGTGAGAGTGTTCACATTCCTGACAGCAAACTCATAAGACCTTAAGTGCTCACTGGTTGGCACACAGCAGGAAACCATCATGCCCTTGTAGGTATTTAGACCCAACATTATAGGGTTACTGACATCACAGAAGCAGTGCACTGCTTGCTGATTAACGTGCTTAAGACCTAAACCTCTTTCGACCTCTGCTCTATTTGTCCTGAACCCAAAAAAATGCACATTTTCTCTCATACCTCCATATTCATAGAAAACGGATAGGATGCACAGAAATGTATAAAATGCAGTATTGGTACAAATCACTAAGTATTTCAAATTAAGACTATAAGTTTACCATTTCGACATGTGTATCTGGACATTTGCACAACGCCAATGTGCTTCAAACCTTTCTCTAGAACATGTTCCAAGTTCAAAACTTTGCCCAAAAACAAACAAACCAAGATAAACGATGGTATTTGGAAAGCACTGCAGTACCAAGAAGTGACATTACAGTGACCCTACATTTGTTTTAATGTCTAATATTCGCTTTAACCGCCTAAATAATTAAAGTTAGCTGATAACTAGCTTAAAGCAACCAACTGTGTACACTGTCTGGACGAAATTGTGCCAAAATAAAGCTGACTTCATGTTTCGCAAGAATGAAGAGTTGGCAAGGTTGCTGATGGGCCTAATTCACCGCTGACACAGGCTGCATTTCTTCGCCCCTTCCCACTGACTAGCCAGCTAACGTTAGCTATCAAGCTCAGAAGCAAGCACTGCGTGCAATCATTTTTGGCCTAAGATATGAACAGCTGGCTAGGTTAGCGGCTCACTACTAGGTAGTGTTACATGCTGAAGTTAGCTGGTGCGGAGAAATAACACTCGTTTCCGAAATTATTCAAGTGAAATGCTATTCCAAATGCCAGACTGTAAAACCAGATAAATATTAGTTGACCAGTTGCAAGGCTATGTGCATCCAAGTTGAAAATTATAAGCAAAGAAAGGGTTAAACAAAAAGGAAACATTGGTTGGCCACCACAGGCCGTGCGACGGGCAGTCCAACTTCTAGCAAGCTAACGCATTAGCTATCCAAGCAAGAGACGTAGTAGCTAGCTAACTGCGCGTTATGTTAGCAATCCAGAAGAAAACGGCGCTATTGATATAGTCAACTTCCAGCACAATTCTGACATGAACCAGGTTGCTAACGTTGTCATGCCACACAGCAACACACATGGGTTAGCAAGCGCTAATAGCAACCGACTATCACTTTTTAACTCAAAACCGCCCAGATTTCTGCACGCTAGCTAGCCAATTGTTTGACCGAGCTAGTTGGCTAACGTTAGCTCTAATTCTACAACACGAGAGCTGAAATAACGTTTGCGTCTATAGTAAATACATGCATATCGGGTGTCAGGGTAAATAATGTTAATTTCGGTTGGTGTAATGGTTTAACTGTATACAATATAGGCATAAAATGAAATAAACATTTTCCGAAGAAAAACCCAACATTGTTCAACCTAGCCAGCTAGCAAAACTCGAATGAAGACAGCTTTCATACGCGATAAACTTCCCCGTTTGACGTTACCAAGGCGTCGTTGAATTAGTGGAAACGTATTTTCAATGCACTTTGTTACTTTTTCTTGCTTTTGTTAGGACTGTCACTTTTGAAAATATATTTTTTATGAAAATAACTTGTAACAAGGTCTTGCACTCCTTAGCTACTTACCCTCAGCAAGAGCGCCCTCTTCTTTTTCGTTCCGTACAATCAGAGTTGCAGGGATTCTAGAGTCCTGCAGACGTTCAAAAAGAACCGGCTTGTTAATGCTTCCCGCTATGGCATGCACAGTTGCGTAGTTTCACTTTTAAAAGTGTTTGCATTATTTTGTACGTTTTGCGTTCATGTTTTGCACGCTTGCAGGAGATTCAATACTGCATCCATCGCTACGTGGCCTGGCCAACCAAGGTCTCGCGCGCACTGTTGTCCCGCGCTCATCACGGCAGGCCGCTGTCTGGGTGGGTAGGCGCACGGCGTGAGGCGATTTTTTTGTCTCCCCTCCAAACCAGACAGGGCACGATGCGCGTGCTCGTAATAGTCCCTATTTTATAATGGGAGGAAAAATACTAAGAACCCTTCATCTGCCGTAAGATGAAACAAGGTATAAGTTGCTCTCCATTATTAACGTAGGCTACTTAATCAAGCTCCCAAGTAGGTAATTTTAATTATAACTTTTAAAATCTAACTGTAACAATGATTAAACCATTATGTACTTCGGTTACTTTGGTCCCTTACTTCTACCCAATGTCTATTAATTATACTTTATGTATGATATTAACAGGAAACCAGAAACTGTTCAGAAAAGAACAGACAGGAGTCAACGGGCAACCAAACCTACCTTACAGTGTGTGCAGAGCCATTGTGATGCCAAGGAAATAAAATACTTTGTACAAAAAGGGTATTGCTTCATTGTTAAACATATTTACGGTCAGAGAACAAGTTACAGCTGTGCTTTAGAAATGAGACAAATCAAATTTATTGAGACATTTTGAGTGGAATACGAGGTCTTGGAATTTCTCCTAACAAAAAGAAAGCAACAAACTATAAAACATGGCAGGTTAACTAATCTCACCCCACTTCTGACAGGCACAATTCATTCCACTGGACAAAGGGCTGTACAGGAGTGGGCTTTCTGAGACATTACTTGATTCAACCTTTACTCCTGTACAGGATGGGCAGCACTGGGCTCAAGTGCCACCAAATTGTTAGGATTTCAGGAAAACCAACTTGAGCAGTAGAATTTAACAGGCCATCTCAGCACACCAGTCAAAAAAAAGAAAGAAATGTACTTAAGATAAATAATATACTCAACACATGTAGATGCAGTTGATTTGAACTGCTCGTTTCCCTCCTATTAGACTATTTGTGGTAACATTAATGCGGTAAAGTCCCATCTTTTATATAATTCCATATTCCTTAACATTTCTTCCTTATATCTTTCAATCATACTGCTCAGAATTTGCGAATACATTGTAAAGACAAGTCCAGAGAATTTGACTGCATCCACAATTATGTAATTTTGACAGAACGTAATGTGTAAGTTTACCATATATATATATAAGGCCATTACCTCCTTCACACACTCAGAATCAATATCCATATCGTGGATCCCCCTTCTCATTCCCCCTCCAAGCCACCATAACATCTAGTCATTACTAGGAGAGGGAATGAGAAGACAGAGTGTGAAGGTGGAAAGCCCTCGCTGCTGTCTCCTGCATTCCCCCCCCCCCCCCCCCGTGAGTAACGTAGTTGCGGGTCACAGAGAGGGGGTAGTTAGGGGGGTTTGTGAGTATCACTGGGGCAGCTGGAGGAGAGTGCCCTGGCCTGTGGGCAGGTAGGTCACATTGCGGGAGCGTGAAAGCTGGAAGGCGATGTCTTCCGCTGCTTCGAGCTTCCGCAGCTCTACCAAACCATCTCCGGCCTCCTGCAGGGAGTTGGCAATGAGCAGAGCAGCCTGAGAGTCGCCTTCGGCTGAGATGATGGCAGCCTGCTTCTGCTGTTCTGCCTGAAGACCAGCGATGAGAAAGGGGTTGGTTAGTTTTGTCACAGGGGTGAAATTATGAATAGATTTCAAAAACGGCATCTCGATAAAGCTCACTGATGCTAGAGACCCTTACCTTCTCCACCACAAACCTGGCTCTCTCGGCCTCCTGCTGGGCCACCTGCTTCATTTCAACAGCCTCTGTAAACTCCTTCCCAAATGTCAAGTGTGTCTGTGGGACAAAAATGTGGTCGTCTTCCATTAGAAACAACAAACATGAATAAAAACCGGTTCTTGATAGTGAGGGGTTTAACAACAGGGTCATACCAGTGAAACGTCATCTAAGATGAGGCCGAAAGTAGAGGCTCTTTCCGTCAGGTCCTCACTGACCTGCCGGGAAACAAGCTCTCGCTGGGTAATGAGTTCACCTGCATCAAACCGTGCCTGTGAGGAGGAGAGAGCAACACGTATGACAACATGCAGACATACGGATATTACACAGCAGTACAAGGCACTACCCCCATTGACCTAACCCTAACCCTGTAGTCCACATATTTAAATTTTAGGTATATGTTTATTGTATGCACCTTCCTGCCAAAGAAAATTCCTTGTCTGTGCAAACTTTCATGGCGAATAAATCCCTTTCTGATTCTGATTCTTATTAAGATTGCATCCTACTCTTTCTCTAATACTCACCACCACCGACTTCAGGACTTCTGTGGTAATAGAGGGAAGCACCCTCTCGTCATAGTCCTCTCCAATGCTGGTGAAGATGCGTGGGAGCTGGCCAGCAACCGGCCGGAAGAGGATACGCAATGTGATGTTTACATTCTGGAGATCTGTGGTAAGAATAGAAAAAGTTAAAAAAATAAAATATGCATTGGAGCAGACAAAATGCTGTAGAGATTTCTATTTTGAAGCCAATAATGGGACAGACTTTGGGTAAAATGCCTGTGACAGTGCAAAGACAGTATTAGAGGCGCTGTTGTATAGGATCATATCATACATTGATGTACCTTTGCTGCCTGTGATGACAGGTACATTACGTGGACGGGAACGACAATCAAAAATGATTGGTTTCTGAACCCAAGGAATAAGGAAGTGGGTGCCTTCTCCAACCACTGCCTCTTGAACTCCCCGGAATCTGTCGAAGATGACTGCTCGATGCCCTGCATCAACTGCAACAAAATATTAAGAATTGTAACAATTAGTTACATAAAACCTCCTGAACCTGAGCATTATATACACACACAGAAATCTGACTTCTAGCCCAAGGACACAATGATATGAATCACTACTCACCATTAAAGAGGGCAGAGTTCACAACCCCTCCACCAACGGCCAGAGCCAGCCCCAACTTCCCGATGGACTCGAACAGTTTCGCCATGACGACAGCAACACAATGACCCTCACCAATCAATGCAAATGAAAGTAATTGTAAATATATGCCATTTGACATACGGGACACAAATATGTGAACACTCACGAGTAACCACAAAATTATATACTTGTTAGTCATATTGTTTTGGTTTCCATGTGGACGTGATAAATTTGGCCTTGGCTTAGTTAAGGTGAGCTGCAGTGCCAAGGGCTGAGAGCTAACCTAGATAACGTTAGCTTTAGAGCTAAAGTTACGTTAACTAACATAGCAGCACTATATTAGCTTGTCATCCAAATGATTTCGCCTTCAATAAAACATTGAGTCAGAAAATCAGTAATTTTCTATATATGTAGGTATGGTATATAAATAGCTTGCTAACATTTCTTCATTTTCAACGCAATGCGTAGCAAGTAATAATCCGGCAGCGAAATGAACTTGCGTTCGTGCCCATGTTGGAATTACTCAGGCAGCATTCTCATGTTTTATCATGGACCCCCAAAACAGTCACTCGCTTTTTCTTACAAATCCTAATGGTAGAGAGAATTACACCTCTAAAAACACATGCACATATACAAGGAATGCTTTAGATTAGTTCGTTTGGACTCACCTAAGGTTTTGTCAGTTCCGTCTATGACCTCCACCGGAGACAACGTAAGAAGAACACATGAACATTTGGCTTAACAGAGCATGCGCAGCTTTTGCAACAAACCTCTTTCTGATTGGACAGACAGTATGATGGGTATGTGTATTGAGACAATTCATTGGCTTCATTAGTAAAGAACGTCTAAAAGCATTTTAGTTATTGAAGCCCATCTTGAGTCGTGGAGCCGTATGAGCGGTAGACTTGAAGATGCTTCTGGTTATACATGGTATGGGACACACTTAACCCCATGATTTGCAATTAAGGGATAATTGGAGCTTTTTAAAAAGGTAGCATCGCAATTTAGAATCTTGCAGAAGATAAAATTTACTACTTGGTATTGCACGCAAGAATTGCCACCTGCCGGTGGAAATCAAGAACTACACATTCATCAGAATCCACAGTTGGTTTAGTTTCACTTTTCATCCATGTTTTGAACTCAGAAGTGTGTCTGTTGTGCGAGACGAAACATATGAGAGACGCGTGTAAGGTGAGAGAGACTGGCATGAAAAGATAGATGGTTGCTATATGTTTCGACTAAATATCTGGCATTTGCTAGATAGATAAACAGCATGGTTTTCTACAGTTTAGATTGGATCGGCACTGCACTGCCAGATTTGTTGAAAAACTTTACTTCCTCGTAGATCCGCATGTCACGCTAACTGATTTTGTACAGACAGTAGCGGCAATGCATATCGGTTACTCGCTAGAAATGTATTTTGCTATCTGAATAATAAATATAAACAATCTTGAATTAAGTCTGTACTAGCCATTTTGAGACCTAGCTATGTGCATGCCGCCACTCCAATTTTGTAAAAGGAACACAGAAGCACACTTGTATCAGCGTTTCGTTTATGAAAGAAATTAATCACTGCGTCTTATAGTAACTATGATGATGCCTTTAGCATTGCACTGACCTCACCCAAATTGTTGAAGAGAAGAAGCCATGTTGGTGTATTTTCGTAGCAACGTCCAGCAGAGGGGGGAATATTCGAAAATATAAGGGGTCGTTGTAACGTCTCCCATAATCCTGGATTGCAGTGACCCGGTTGCACCCACCAGATGGCAGAGCAGGGCAGGACAGTGAGAGTGAGTGGCCTGCCCACCAACATTGAGGATGACCGGCTGATCGACAAGTTATTCATCCACTTCCTGAGGACCAGCAACGGGGGAGGGGAAATCGAATCTGTCACTGTTGTCACACCTGGCTCTGCCCTCATCACATTCGAGGACTGTAAAGGTCAGCAGGGGTTTTGCATGTGAATGCATAGAAAGTGTGTATGGAAGATGTAGGGCTGGTGCTGGTATGCATGGGGTGGGGATGGAGTAGAATGCTGGGTATTTACAGTGTGAATTCAGTTGTAATGTGATGTGTTCATGTAACATGCTTTTATCCAAAGTGACGTTTGAACCTGCAATCTCCTTTATCGGCAATAAAATGCCTTACAACTGAGCTAAACATTCACTTCAAAATGAGTTTTAATAATACAGTTTACTATATTGTATCGACATTCACAGCAGCTGAGAATTAAATTTGTCATGGCATCAGAAATGATCATTACCATAAGATTTTCCACTGACCCTCTTTTTGATGACATCCAATCTTACATTTCTTATTTGTGCACATTTGCAAAATATGAAATGTAAGGTATTGTGCTTTATTGCCTGTCACCATTCATTTACTGTGAAGGCTGGAGGGATGGTTTACATTTCAATGGATGAGGACAGGTGTTCATAGTGCTTAGTCCAGCTGTTTCTCAGACTAAGATTGATTTCCCTCCGGTGACCTCACACAGTGGCTCAGAGTGTGCTTCAATATGGCCGACACATTTTGAAGGTGGACAAGAAAAAGTATGAACTAAAACTAAGAGAGCATCGCAAAGATATTGACCCAGCTAAGGTACACCAAATGATATAAAAAAAATGACTATACTATAACATTTCTGTTTATTTCAAACAACCATTTTATTCATTAGCATTTTCGGTTCTCCTTCCACAGGTCATCCTAAACATGTCCGTTACCGTAGACTACGGCCAGCTTCCCAAGGGAAAGATGGCGGTGACGCACATGCTCGCTAGCCACCCTGATGTCCAGATCAGCTACAACCCACCAGAAGAGCTCTGCACCCTGATGGGCCGTTACGCCGAGATCCAGGTTGCAGTAGCCCAACTACTGGGCCTCTCCGGGGACCAGGGGACCACAGATACCAGCTCCGCTGCCTTGAATGGTGCCAAGGAAGGGCCTGCTTCTCCTCACACAGGCAGGACCTCTCAAACCAGGGACTCGACACAGACGAGGGCAGAGGAGCAGCCTCTGCCCGCAGGGGCTCAAGGCCTGGGCTCGTATGAGGGTTTAGGATCTGGAGGTTATGGTTGGGAGGCTTTGGGCCAGACCGAGGACGGCGCTGTGGGTCTGCAGCCTGAAGCTCAAACCATGGTGGACGAAGACTTCTCCCTCATTATGGATGCAGACATGTTCCTGTATCTGCAGAGGCACTGTGGGGAGGAGTACCGGCACATCCTCAGCAGTCACGGGGTGGAGGCGGTGGACGTCTCGGCTCAGGGGGTGACCACCCTGTTCTTGCAGAACGGTACCGGGACGGGGAAGCCGGGCAGGGAGCTGGAGCGACTTAGGAGGGCTCGCGGGGACCTGAGCCAGCTCTACCAGGAGAACGAGGCCAGGCTTCGAAGAGCTCAGCTGCCCAAGAGTGTTCTATCCCCCAGTGGCGGTCTGCAGACGACCATTGAGGCCCTTCAGGTCAGCCTGCCAAAACTCCTCCTCAGTGAGGATGACAGAAACATCTACATAGTAGGAAGCGGCAGTGACGTGTCGGAGGCCAAGCAGATCCTCCTCTTGGGCCAGAGAGAGCAAAAGTACGCAACGGAGGATGTCGCCAGCTTGTTGAGATCTCCTCCACCTACCTCTTATTCCTCAAAACCAGGGAAGGAGGCGAAACCATATGTTGTCGCCTCAGCAGGATTTCTGGACCCCCGGGTAGATAAGATGCTGAAGTCTTATGAGGTTGAGAGGAAAGCAGAAGGTGCCAGAGGGTATAAACTAGCAGCCAGGTTTAAGGACTTGGGGCTGGGTGGGCTGGGGGCCAAGCCAGGGGGGACGGTGGCTGCAGGGTCCTCAGGTCTTAGTACACAACCAGGCCTTAGGCCTATGCAGACTCACGAGCATCTGTCTGGCATAGAGAAACCAAGGTTAGGGGGCGAAGGATTCTCAAGCGCAGGAACGCAAAACATTGAAGAGGATATCTTATTTAAGAATGGCAGTCCCTTGTTTAATTATTCCACTACGGAAAGGAAAGCTGCCTCGAGTTCTTTGTTAATCGGCACACGACAAGGGAGTGATGTAGCCCCCCTCGCCACAACTCAGAGCAACTTGGCAGAGATCGCCACAATCCCAACCCCTGGATCTGGTTCTAGTCTGAGGAGAACCAGTAGTTTCTCTGGACGGTCCAGGCCCAAGGCCCAGGACACAGGGCAGAGCAAGACTGCAGAGGAAGCTGGTAAGTCCATGGCCAGGTCCAACAGCTTCAGTAACCGCACAGGGAGGGATAGGAGAGGTGTCTACACCGCAGAGGTGACTGTTTCCACGGTGATGTGGCGGTACATTAAAGAGGCCTATGCCATTCGCCTTGAGGACATGACCTCCGAGTTGCAGATGGCCGATAACCAATCAGAAAGGAGTTGCGAAGTCACTGTTACATTGAAGGGCGCGGCATCGTCCATAGTAAAATCTTGTGAGTTGGAGCTACAAAAGCTGGTTGCTATGGTTACCACAGACTTCTCCGTGCAAGAGTTGCGTCTGGCCGAACTGGGCGTGTCCAACCCGCATGATGAGACATTGAATGAATGCTGTGCCGAGATCCGGGGACGGTTCAAGAACGTTTCTATCCAGGTGCTGAAGGAGAGTGTCTTTCTGATTGGCCCCAGACTCCTGTGCTCTCAGGTGAGTGCAGCTCTAAGAGAGGTGTTCTCTGGAGTGCAAGGCCCCAGGCAGGAGCAAGTGGAGCTCTGTGCCCCCTCTACCTCCAGCATGAACCAGACGACGCCTCTCCAGATGAATGGGGTTCCAAACCCCACACCATCTCAGAATAATACCCTTCAGCTGAAGACAGACTACGATAGAGTAGAGGAAGGGGAGGTAACCGGCGGCAGTCTGGAGAAGAACTTTAAGAGAAAAGATTCTACACGGACACAGAGGAAGACTGAGACAGAGCCCATGAATGGAGTGGTCAGCCTCCCGTCCACCAGGAAAGACCCTGTTACAAGACAGAAAGGGAAGAGGAGAGAGACGGTGGATACGGATGGGAACAAGACTGACACATTGACCAGCCATTCAGTAAAAGGGAAGGATAGAGGACAGGCACCAGTGATGGGTAGTGGGCCAGCATCCGATTCAGTGTTTACACAAACCAGTCAAGGCATAGAAACGCCACCAAAAGACCACAACCTTCCATCTCAGTTGCCCCGGACGGAAGAAAGATTGTCCAGAACGGAGAATCAAGAGGGATCAGGAGGATCTATTACACAACACAGTTCAAGAAGGTCCAGTCTGCCTGGGGCACAGGGGGGGATGTGTGTGTGTGGTAAAAGTGGAGCCTCATTGAAAATGACAGAGTGCAGGTCTACCCTGTGTCCAGAGTGCCTGGCTAGCGTTCACATCCACTGCAAGGTTTGCCCTAAAGTAAAGGAGATACCACCTGGGATCCAGGGCAAAATGAGCTGCTCCGAGATGTCCCTGTCCCTGCCCGGCCACAACAGGCACTCCACAATGAAGATCAGCTACTACATTCCCGATGGCATTCAGGGGGTGAGCATCTTTCATTGTTTTTTTGTCAGCTACAATTTATCACCTCCTCTCCTTAAATGTCAGTGAACAACAGCATGCGAAAATTAAAGGATCATCTGGACAATTAAATCCGACCTTTTTTCCAACGAATGAGCTGTGTTTATATCCCTCACTAATGGAATTGTTGAGCGTTGTAAAGTCAGCGTAACATGTGTTGCACTCTGTCTGATAGCATGCCACATATTGCTGTCATCTCTAATAGGAGGGTCACCCGTCCCCTGGGTCAACGTTCCAAGGGGGGCTGTTTGAGGCCTACCTGCCCCTGTGTGAACGCACTCACAGTCTTCTGCCCCGGCTAGATAGGGCATTCAAGCTGGGCCTCACCTTCACCGTTACGAGCACCAAGACAGGGCCCAGGGTCACCTGGGACTGCATCCCCCACAAGACCAGCCTGCAGGGGGGCAAGTCTGGGTGAGTGAGCTCCCTCGTGCCATCAGGGAAGATGCTAAGAATTCTGCTTGAGGATTCTGGTTTGTAACGGTTATCATTTTGGTTCTTTCAGGAACGGATATCCAGATTCCAACTATTTGACTCGTCTGGCTGATGCGCTGGCTGCTGTTGGGATAGAGCCGGTGCCAGCCAAGTCTCAAAATACAAATCAAATATGATGGGGGTAATTGATTTTAACATTTTCATTTGGGGGAGGGGGGGGGGGATTCTTGTCAATGTAAACATTTTAATTTGTATATATTGCAATCTATGCACTATTCTTAAACAAGATTGTTTTATACTGTAATGCCAAATGCCTCATGGTTACTGTGTTTGTTCATGTCTAATAGAATAGAAACTAATTGTCTCCTAGTTTTCCGTTATTTGTCCTGGCAGCTATTATAGATTTCTTTATCAGATTTGATTAACGATCTTGTGCTCTCACAACCATCATTCCACTGGCACCGATGTACAACTGCACAACACATACCCTGGAAACGCCACTGCAGGCGTTTCCAATGTTAATCAACACAGATTATACAAAATAAAAGAAACCACTCCGATATTTTTTTTGTTATGTTTTTTTTTTTTTATTAGTCCTGGAAAACATGTAAGGCATATGGTAACATTACACACTGAAGCGTTACAAGCTCTAGAGTCCATGTGGACAACATGGCACCACACAGTCAACCCAGAGTCAGCACAGAAGCAGCATCGATTTGAAGGGTTTAAAAAACAAAGGAGTGACAAGGGGAGACGAGGTGTCTGCTACTGGAAAGCAACACGGTGAACGATGAAATCTAAGGAAAACAACCAGTTTACAGATCAAACTTGTAGGATGCCTTGTAGAAAATCCCCTGTGGATCCCAAACTGCACCAGCAGGTGCCTATGAGGACGGGTTGATAGGGTGAACCTGCAGTTGTGAAGCGGTCCTGGAGATTAGTGTGTCCTGGTGTGAGACTGAAGCAGGTGTTGAGTTTGGAAGGAGGGGGTGGTTAAGCGACAGTGATCTGGCTGCTCTTGGTACCTTGACTTGGTCGAATGCACTGATAAAACCCACAAGCGGTTAACTCTCCAATGAAGTAGTGAACTATAAACGTGAATATGCCTCTTTTTTTTCTTCTCTGCCACTTATCTACACATGGATTCTAGGGTGCTGCCCACGACAAGCCCGGCCAAATGCTTTATGCACTCGCTCAGCATCTCTGACACCAGGGTAAAGTTGCTGCACTGCAATAGTTTTAAGTGATTGTTAATGAATAACTGTCTACAGCCAGACGGGGTTAGTTGAGGGTAATATATGTGTGTGTTTGTACGTGTGCGTGAATGAGATGTGTGTCTCTGGCTGTGGTAAACAGTTCTCTGTCTAGAGACGTCCATCTTTCTAACTAAAAACACTATACAGCAAACCATGCTGGAGAGGGACTCATGATACTGAATGAGCACATGGAATACTAACTAATGAAGAAACATTTGTAATTCCTGATCAAAAGGTAAACTGCTGATTTGATTGGCCTGTGAGAAACAAAACAATATGGTTCGCAGCTGAACAGTGGTGGTCTGTAAAGCCCCTACAGACAGCCGGGAAAATACTGTGCTCGTTGCCATTAAAACTGAACTGCTCCGGGATTTGGCTTCTGATATGCAATGTATGACACTGAAATGATTGATTTCCTTCTTCCAATAGGCTAGACACCATGTGGCTAATGGAATGTTTTTCAATGGAGGGTCTCTGGATTAGTGTAGTCTATCTCTTGCATAAGAATTTCTGTCTCTCAGCAATAGTCTTTCCAGATGACACAGCTACAACATAGATTCACCAAGCTGGTTACCCTATGAGGCGGTAGAGAAAGGAGTGGGATTGGACTCAACCAACAGGTTAGCTATACTTTTAGACCTGCAGTTGCACCCAAAACCCAGCTGTAGGTACAGTGCACATGCAGTGTGAGGTCATCTTGGAGACGTTTTACTCATAAATAATAAAATTAAAGGGGAAATAACAATGAGTCAAATGACATACAATATGCTGGCCACATGCTATTCACTGCATGCAATGTCATTCCAGACGTTGATGTAATGAGTGGTTCTGTATGAGTGCGTACGGAGATGAAGGGTGGAGTTTTGGCGGACTTAACGATTGACAACAACCATGTTCTGTATCCAAGAGTCTCTTAAGGGGCAACACAGGAAAGGTGGAATGTTTTAAACAGGCCTTACTGGGACTCGGATCAGCTCGAGAGCGGAAACGTCGCATCTGGGAGCCTCTCTGCCTGAGCTGAGATCAGCCACTGAGCTGGGGGGGGGTTTGAACGCAGCTGGGCCGAGGTGATGACGTCACTGCACAGCTGGGGAAGTGCACCTGCCTCCTCATCAGCAACACATTTGGAATCAGGCTTAAAGAAACAACTAATTTGGAACTCAGTGGTCAGTGCAGAGGATTACAAAATTCACCCAGCTTTGTACAAATACTACATTTTTAACTTGTATTTTGTTTTAGTTTTTGGGCGGAAGTTGCAGAAGTCGATCGTTCTTTCATGCACTTTTGTCCGTGTCATCTTTACTGTGGCAATAGACTCAGAATGGTTGTAGACACAGATGATGAGGAGCCAGTTTGTTGCTGTTTATGTAGCTTTACCTGCCTCAACTCACAGTAAGGAGGACATGGATACGGAGGGAGGAGCTTCAGGGCGAGGTAATCTGGTGTGTGTTAGGACCGAGGCACAGTGAACACTCAAGAGCAAGACCCCAACCAATCACAAACGACTTCTGTGTCTCTTTTAATGCACTGCAGCAGTATTCTACCAGCACCCATACGCATTTGGGATGGAAATCATACACACAGTATCAATTTTCAGTGATTTCGTTTTTCTCTTACAAGGTCAGAGGATAAGTATCCAGAAAAATATTTTTCTTTCATTTTTTTTCTTCCACTTCTCATATTTGTTACGCACCATTGTAGTAAAGGCATTGACAGAGGTGTTTGGCACATAATGGTCAGGACCAACAGAAAGACTTATTATAATTCAAATGAATGTAGTTTAGGAGGTCCCCACACATGAGCTTTGAACTTTAAACCCTTGAAAAAAACAAAATAACATTAAGTAAAACATCCTTTACTGAAGCATTTGTTTCTCACATGGCACTCGGAACAGAAGCACCATCCACAGATTCACAAAGAGAGCCCGACAGATTAGAACAGAACACAAACCAGAGCCAAACAGAACACAGTCACCCCCCTCACACCAGCGTGGCAGTCTCACTCCAGCCTGCCGCACCTAAAGACGGTTTGGATCTGAGCTGTCACCCAGGTGGTCTGGCCAGTACAGAGGCTAAATGAAAGGGATGTGTGTTTTCAATTGTGTGTGTGTGTGTGTGTGTGAGAGAGAGAGGGACAGAGAGAGAGTCAGAGAGTTGGAGCCTGTGTGTGATACCTGTACTTGCAGTGTCTTTTAAATGGGCATTGTAGCAAAACCTGTGATGGTTTAAAAGGCTGTGCAACCAGAGTGGGACTGCCATGTGCTGTAAGTGCATTAAGATCAGCAAGCAGAGTGCAAAATACCAATACCAATTGTCCTCAAAACATAGGCCTTTTATCAGAGGGGGGGAGAGAGCTAGAGGAGAACGGGGAGAGCTGGAGAGCTCTGTAGAAGGGTAGGAGTGCAGGGCTAGTGAAGGGCATTGTGAGAGGAGGTGCTTTTTAAAAACCTGACAAACGACCTGAGGACACACACACACACGTCTTCACACACAACAACACACCACACACACACACACGAGACATGAGGGAGGACACTCATGCTAACACAACAACTTCTTTACAATGTCACTAAGTCGTCACCAGAACTTCCAGAGGGACAGACAGACCGACAGACAGGTTAGTAAACACGATTGGAATGTGTGGAGTGCTCCCTAAATTATACAGTGATGTGTGGTGCATTAGTGGTTTACGTCAAGGTTATGTCCAATCTGGCACTGACTGTCATGTTAACTCTACATAGTACATAAGGGTGCCCTAAAGCTATCTTGGAGAGCCAGTGTCGTACACATTGTGGCCATTAGGGGTAGCAGTGGACCAATTTAAACAAGCCAACTGTTGATAGTGGCCTTAGATGCTTTGTGGAAAAAACCAGCAACTGATTAATCGCCTCAGAGAGAACACATATCCAAAGTAGGATCTCATGTCCAGATGATACAAAAAAGATAGATAGAAAAAAGATCTACGGTGAATACACTTAATACTGCAGTCATCCAAGAGATACCACGGTTCTTTAATACTGCTAAATCACTCCAGCTGTGGTCAGAATGAGAGGGAGGGAAATGGAGAGAAAGAGAGAGAGAGAGCAACCACAATACCATATCTGAGGAGACCGACGCTTGTTGCTATGCCGACCACAGACAGGGAGAAAGGAGGGGGATAGAGAGAGAGAGAGAGACAGAGGGAGGGAGAGAGTAGAATGAGTGGAGCAGAGATGGGAGAGGGGAGGCTGAGCGTGGATGCCAGTTTGAATTTATGTTTTCGGATCCCCTCTCCCAGGTCAAGGCGAACGACAGGCGCTCGGTCACCGTGGAGAGAGAGGAATGCCGTGGAGTGCCGGCGGAGGATCCGGGGAGAAGCTGAGTGGGGTTCACCTCTTCAGCTTACTAATATCAAATCAGTTAGTGTGTCCACATGACAGTGCCTCATTTACTAAATGCTATTTGTGTGTGAGTGTATGGGTGCCTTGTTTAAACAGAAACAAAATTCTCTCTTAATTGGCCCTGCGCAATGCTTGCCAACTGGTGGTCTGTCAGAAAAATCTGTAACTATGGAGGACTAGGCAATGATTTCCCCCCTTCCCATTCAAGACTGGAAAAATACTGCTCATTAATTTGCAAGTAGTAGAGAAGGGTGCTTCATCTACAGAGTATATACTTCTAGCACACTCTACGGCTAGTCAAATACATCATACAGTATTCCCTGTGTGTTGGATTATTAGAAAATGCAGCAGTTGTAGCTTGAGATAAAGATGTAAAATACTACAGAAAGGAGAAGCCATTAATCTGAAAACATTAAAGTAGTTATGGTGCGATAACCTGCATGTAAACTCCACTAGTTGGACCGTGATGCACCACACATCTCCAGGGAGCTGATAGCCAATCACTGACAACAGTGACTCATCCACAGTAACATAACAAAACACTCACTGGACCTTGTGAGCTTATGGGTGGGAGTGGTTTTCTGTCTGTCTGTCTCTCTGTCTGTCTCTCTGTCTGTCTGTCTCTCTGTCTGTCTCTCTGTCTGTGTCTGTCTGTGTCTGTCTGTGTCTGTCTGTGTCTGTCTGTGTCTGTCTGTGTCTGTCTGTCTGTGTCTGTCTGTGTCTGTCTGTTTCTCCATGTCTGTCTGTCTGTCTGTTTCTCCAATAGCTGTCTGTCTGTCTGTCTGTTTCTCCATGTCTGTCTGTCTGTCTGTCTGTCTGTCTGTCTGTGTCTGGACCATGATGGAGGAGGAGTGTTGGGCACTATTGTAAGCGTGAGAGGAAGGGGAGGTGGCAGGTGGAAGTCAGAGCAGAGCAATCTAGCACAGAGGGAGTTCAGAAGGAGAGGCTGTTTCTGGGGAGGGGAGAGGGCCATGGGGGCACTGTGCGACTTGGATTATCGTTGTCAAGGCAAAAGAAATGTGCCTCAGGCTAGGGCTTTACCCACAGTCCTCTTGGGCTCTCTGCCTCTGGGATCTCAGAGACATGCCTAAGAGGAAAGCAAGGAGTCAAGAGAGAGCATAGTGGTTCCCATTCACGGGAGGCTGTTGTTAAGAGCACAGCCAACATTAAGGTGCATTGGGGAGGTATAAGGGACTCAACAAATACAGACATGCCTGAGAAGGGAGCAGGGATTGGTCAAAGTGAACTGTCGAGGGGGCTGAGAGGTGGAAGAGATAACTGACCACCCCTCTCGTTTGCACCCCAGCTCTGTGGATTTCCACCGCCCATCCAGTTTTACCTCATTTTCTACTCATCACGCCCCCCCCCCCTCGATCATTCCCTGCCCATTCACCCTCCCATCCACCGCCCCATTCATGCCCCACCCACACTCCTTCCCAGCCCACCCCTCTGAATTTACCCCCCACCCCCAGGACAAGAACCCCCCTGACGGTCTGCCTGACTCCACTCCACCCTCACTTCTCCTCCTTCTTGGGCTCCTCCTTCTTCTCCTCCTCCTTCTTCTCCTCCTTCTTGGGCTCCTCTTTCTTCTTCTCCTCTTTCTTCTCCTCCTTCTTCTTGTCGTCCTTCTTCTTGTCGTCCTTCTTCTTCTCCTCTTTTTTCTCCTCTTTCTTGGGCTCTTCCTTCTTCTCCTCCTCCTTCATGGGTTCGGTGATGAGAATCACCTTGCCGATGTTGTTCCTCTCCTGCATCCTCCTCATGGCGTCGCCCACCTGCAGAGGAGAAAGAGGGAGGGAAAAAGATGCACGAAAGAATGTGAGAGGAGTAGAACTATAGGGAGGCAAGCCTCGAATCCATCTGTCCGGACATAAAAAAAAAACACATCTGAAGAAAGTTGCCTGCTCGTCTTCCACATTAAAAGTAACACACACCCATTAGCCTCCCATCTAAGAAAAATACCAGGCATCACAAACGATGATAAATGATTCTACCTTTCACTTCTGTGACCTGCCCCACTTCTTGTATATACAGTTAAGGCAAAAGTGAAGCGGTTATAAGATGAATAGGGTTAGGTTTGGATAAATCTGCGAAATACATTTACAGCATGCATGATATCGTCTCAGAAAAGACTCAAAATGCTACAGCGAGTCTAAGCTCTAATTTCAAACATTCATTTTTTAAGGATTAATGTGTTTCCAAGTGAAAACCTCATATTTAAACCGCACACACCACATCCATGTTTTATTCAAGCTTGGGACTGTGGTGATAGGTTGTCTCCATGGCGATAGCATGTCATATTAGCATTATTGACGGGTCTCTAGGTGTCTCAGGCCCCGTCCCAAGGGAAGAGGCAAACACAGGGTTAATGACTGATCGACCCGCTGGTTACAATATGTCTGTCACAGTGACAGAGGAAGGCTGCCAGCCAGGAGCCACACCCTCCTCTGACCACTTTGGTCTGCTCAGCATCTGTGTCTGTCCAACCCCCTCCGCCCACCCCCCCTCCCCCTCCTCCGCCCCCCTCCCTCCCCCTCCTCCTCCCCCTCCACACCCCTTGCGAAAGCCGGCAGGCAGGCCACCTAACGACCAATGCCACGGCAACAGAGGGCCATCTCCTAGCAACGCAAAGCCTCGTCGAAGCCTGGCCCTGACTACGGAGACGCACAGACACATGGGGAGGGGGGAGTCAGAGAGGGGGAGGGGGGGAGTCAGAGAGGGGGAGGGGGGAGTCAGAAAGGGGGGGGGGAGTCAGAGAGGGGGATGGGGGAGTCAGAGAGGATGGAGGGGGGGAGTCAGAGAGGGGGAGGGGGGGAGTCAGAGAGGGGGAGGGGGGAGGGAGCAACTGGTGCTTGTAAGCTGGTACAAACCAGGAGCAGGTGAAGGAGTAGGGGAGGGTAGTGACGGTGGAAAAGTAGAGTGTGCAGATCCAAAGCTTGCATGAATGCAAATGACAAAAAGAGAAAATATTGAGCCCAGCTCCCAAGGCCTACCTGCGGCGTAGACAAAAGACTGCAATAGTAGCAACCTTCGACATGGAAATATAGGCTGAAAGACCTCTTTAGTATGGGTTAACAAATTGAGATGTTTTGCCACTGTATTCAGTGATGAAAAGTGCCGTGGGGCGGGTTGTGATGGATGGGTTCAAGGCGGGGTGTGTGGGGCTCCTTAAAGCAGGCCAGACACATAACAAACAGAAATGATTTAAAACCTCTATCTTTGACATATTTTCTGCAACTTTTATTAATAAAATCTCTCTATTTTATCAGATTGACTCTTTCCAATCCCTCACTCCTCCTCCTCCACTCCATCTCTTCTCCATCAGAGCGCCTCCCTTCAACAGACGCACAGGCAGACCAAGGAAGGTCACCATGGCAACAAGAGAGAAAAAGATACATTCAAAGAAAATGAGAAACGGATCGAGTGCACAGAGAGAGACTGAAAACGCCGGAGAGAGAGAGAGAGAGTCAGACAGACGAAAAGGAAACTAAAAGGAAAGAAAACAAACGCTTGAAACGGACATTTCTCACTGGTTAGTATCGTTTGCTTTGGCATCGACCGTCTCTGTCTTGACCACTGGCATCTAGACTGGTCTTATTGCGCTGTCCATGTTGTCTAACCTAGCTATTCTTTTCTGTCTACATGGTTTCTACCACCCCAAACAATTTCATTCTGTTTTTGGCTGTGACGCCTACCCAGGCTAAACACTGTTGGCAAGATGACCCTTGGTGTATACAGCCACACCCAAATCCTCACATTTAAACACGTACACACATCGTATAAAAAACATGTATGAAGAAACACACAGCTTGAACATCACCACACACAGACGCAATCACAAACACACACCTGCTCCAGGTGGTAGGTAGAGTCGATGCGAGGTTTGATCTTGCCCTGTTGGTAGAGTTCCAGGAGGGAGTTCATGGTCTGACTAATGAGCTCGATCTCCCCGTCCAGGTATCCCAGATGGAAGCCGCACACAGACTTGTTCCCCTGAATGAGGCTGAGGGTGTGGATGGAGAACTGGTGGTACCAGGTCTTAGCCACCGCCAGGAGGTTCTTTTTCTGGCCTGCCAACATGTTAGACGCCCCTGCCAGACAACAGAAAGGGTTTAAACTTTTTGACAATCTGTCAATACATTAAAGACTTGCGTGTGTGCGTGTGTGTGTATGTGTGTATTGCAGAGGCGGGCTGTTTGATTCTCAGTAGAGGGTCAGTTTGGATCTCTGTAAGTGATTCACTGATGAATCTTTGTTCTGGTGTCTCGTTCATTTATTGTCATATTATCTGCCTCACCTCCCTCCCTCCCTCTCCTCCATCTCTCCCCTCCCTCTCTCTCCCCTCCATCTCTCCCCTTCATCTCTCTCCTCCATCTCTCTCCTCCATCTCTCCTCCTACTCTCCCCTTCATCTCTCCCCTCCTGTCTCCCATTCTGTCTCCCTTATTTTATCTCATCCTATAACCAATCTCTCCTTTTTTTCAGTTTGTTCCATTTCTGTGTAATGTCCAACTGTTCTGCTGCCAGCTTGAGGCCCCAGCAGGTATCGGAATCCCTTCTCCCACCTCCCCCTCTCTCACTCACTTTCTCTCCTATAGCTTCACTCACCCTTCCAATGACCATGTCCCCAAGTCCCCTCACACTCAATCTCTCTATGTTCTCATAACCTCCCGTGCCCTCTCTGTGCCCATCTCTCTCTCAAACACACTCTCTCTCTCTCTCTCTCTCTCTCTCTGTCCTGTGGACTTGGACACAATACTCGCTCAGAGGGAGAAGAGAGGGTGCTGGAGAGAGACTCAGTCTGCTACATTCAGACACATTCCAGGTTCCGTGCAGATAGAATGCCTATTGTTCTACCATGCATACTTCTGATAAGCTTGAAGAGGAGCAGGGAGGCTGTGGGGAGGAAGGAGGAGAAGGGGGGGGGGGGTGTGTGGAGCAGTGGTGTGTGTGGGGTGGGGGTGGGGGTGGGGGGGTTGTAGGGGTGAACGCATGAATGGAAGTGGGTGGGGGGCTCCGTGCTGAGCAGTCGTTTAAAAAAAAATAAAGAAATTGACAAACATGCAAGGCCCTGTTCTCTGTGCATGCCGACCCGGCCCACTGCGGCCTGCACGCCAGCTCCAGATTGGCATCGCCACAGAGCAAAGGCACAGTCCCACAGAGAACGGCCTGGGGAGAGCGCTCTGAAGAGAGCGCTCTGAGGACATGGAGCTCTGCAGCGAGGTCAGCAACAGGATGAGGACGTTATGTACGTGACTCGAACCCATTGTTACTGTCCTTTGAATACAGTTCTTTGTGATGAATGACAATTCAGATGTATTATGTGAGTCTTTGGAGTAGCGATACAGTAGTGGATGTCTCAAACTGTCCTGGCTTTGGTTCCCTCTTAGCTTACCGTAGGTAATGAGCTTGCCCATTGGCTTCAGAAGGTTGTAGGCCTTGTGGGTATCCGAGCCTCCCAATGGATCCAGAACAATATCCAACCCTGATGTGGACACACAGACATGATGATCAAGACGTAATCTCCAATTACCAGTTTGGGAGAGAGGAGCTGGAAGTCTACTTATTCTCAAATAATATTTTTTTTTTATTAGTCTTCTGGAGTTAAGACCCTTTCGTTCAAGGTAGGGATGTCTTGGATAGAATAACAGACATTTCAGAGCACAAGGGGGATCTTAACCATACAGTTACTATACTACTCACATGGGCTCCATCCTTGTGTATTCTAGCTGCGAGGTTAAAGCTGACTAACCCTTCTCAAATCAGACGGAACCTGGTACTATTGATTCTGAAGACTCTCGGCAGGACTCTGCCTTAACCACAGCACAGTGAATGACTGATGGAAATAAAGGCAGGGAGACAGTGAGAGACCTGCCAGCAAGGGTTCCCATTGATCCCTGCCTTTAATTAGACCGTTTCTGTCTAAAGTGCAAGGCCTCCTCTCTCCAATTCTCGCCCTACTGCAGAGAGGGGGGAGGTGCTGGGGGGGGGGGGGGGGGATGGGTGCAGGGGGGGAGGGTTGCCAAGTAAACACCCAGCATCGAGTCCCGCATCTGTGAGAACGGCAGGAGAGGAGAAAATATAACGCTGAGGATGTGTGGTTGGTGCTGATAAACAACATGTTTTATGGTTTATATTAAAGAAATGACTGGTTCTGGTATTACCCTGAGGTGTGTTTGGGATTGGATCCAACCTGAGTCACTACCCGTTTCTAATGGGTTTGTTTGAGTGGAAAGCAACTGTCTGCCTACACTCCACATCGCACACTCTTGACAGCCACTATCGCTGAAAGCTCTGACACAGTCTAATAGATCAACAGTGTTTATCAACTTGCTATCAGCAAATGGAAGTCAAATAGTGCACTGCATTTGTTGAGCTTTATGACTGGGTCCAAACCCCTTCCCTTTAGGGAAGGCTCTTAATACATTTGAGCCTCGTCTCGGTAGAGATACCATTCCACCTCATCTGAGAACATTGGGTCGCGGCCCTCATATTCTGGATCTATCACAGTACATCGGGTCATAGCCCGAATCCAAAGGACTGGAGAGTTGGCACCTTTGGGGCTGATCTTGCGGACCTCCTCCACGTAGTCCCGTGTGCGGTAGTCGATGGCGTGCGTGACTCCGCCCTGGCTGATGGCCTCGTGCTTACTGGCTGATGCCGTGCCGAAAATGGTCACGTCCTTCACGGTCTGACAGAGCTGGGTTGCAGCGATGCCCACACCACCTGGAAGCAGGAGAGGGGGGGGGAGGGAGGGAAGGGGAGGACATGGAGGATAGAGTAAAAGGTGAGGTGAAAAAATAGAACGAGGTCGAGCACGGGTTCATTGCAAACTGGATCTGCAGGCATGCCCTCGTGATTCCACGTCGAAGTTTCTCTGAGCAAAATAACTGGCGAGAAGTACGGCCCTGATCAATTCTGTCCACCGTCACAATTGTTTAGTCATGAGAAAGACGCTCATTCAGGCAGACACTTAAACTCAGCTGACAGACACACGCCTGAGGTATCCAAAAATCCCATTCCACCCACCTATAGCATCTCAACCAAATGTGATTTGTATTGTTTACGGTCTTAGACTGGCCACTCAAAATCAGTGTGGCCGTGTGTTGCTCAGGGGTAAGTAAGGAAAGTATTAGGTACAATCACATTACCTCGTCTGCCCTGAGGAGAATGGGGCACACACACAGACGCACACGTGGACTTCCTGTTCTGAAGAAAGTCTTCATTGTAACTCAGAAGAGCCCTGTTTTACTCCCTATGCAAGGCCACCTGTGTAGGATTCCATGAGGGAGCCATTGTAAGTAGCTAAACTAAGTTACATGTTTGTCAAGACAAGACTAGGTGACATTGATAGAAATATATTCATGGGTGTATCATTTCAAAACAGTCAGTTGAAAGAAACGAATCTTCAAATATTAACAGTCCATGTTCACCTTCGAAGACAAGGCATTGTGTTGTGTGTGTACAGCATGCAATTCAGCAAGCGAACAGTACATCAACGTGCCATTGGGTGTATATTTTACGTGTGTATTTACCGTGTGAAAGTATTTTTGTGTCTGTGTGTACGTACATCAGAGCCATGGTTTGCGAAAGCTGCAGAGACGGGTTTTAATAGGTTACTGATAAGGAGAGTGAAGGGAAGCCGCTGTAGAAACCTGAACCGAAAGGCGTCCATAAAGGTCAGTCAGGCCTGACCAAGTAAAGGGCACATCTTATCGACGCCAGAGCGAATAGAGCAATGCAAACAGAGCGTTCACAACAAGTGCATTTCAATTCAAACAGAAACTGTTCTCCAAAGCATAGCTGAGCTGCTGAGGTCGCGAACGTGTTTTGACGAATTCGGAGCCCACTGGCGTGCAAACGATCACACGCGTCGTATACACGCGAGGGGGGGGGGGGGCTTTTTCCAATCCCTCATTGGTTACCAAGTTGCAAAAGGAACCTTCTTTTCTATGACACTTGCATATGGAATATCAGGAAGTTGACCTATTTCCCCTCAACTCCCATTTAAGAAGACCTAGAGCCTATAGGAACTGAAGTGTTACCAAGTCTGACCGAAAACATTGTTGATTAAATAACAAGGGCAACTCTGTTGCTGTTGGAAGGCAGTGTCAGAGAGTCTGCCTTCTACCATCACTATCTCTCCCTGTCCTCGTAGGGAAACCAAGTTGCCGTTGCCAAGGAAACCCAGGCCAAATTGGCAGCGATGAATGCGCATAGGGGAGCCATTTTGTTCCGTTGGTCTCTCTTCTTCCAGGCCTTGAAGAGTCATTTGGTGGTAATCGTCCGCTTTTCATGAGCTGATAACTGACAGATCAGACGGGGACATTCAACTGATAAACATCCAGCATCATGTAAAGATCCTCTGTGTGTGTGTGTGACAGTACATGAGCACTTGCAAACATGAATGTGTGTGTACTTACTGGAGGGAAATAACTGGTGGGTACAGAGATAAAACAATATATATATACACACTCTGATAGACCAGGAAGCAAAATGTTAAAGAGCAAAATGTATTTGTCTCAATGTCAATACTCTCAAATAATGAATTATTCCTACGAATAGATTACTAGTGCTTCGTGTTTGTTATATTAGGTCTGTTTCACCATCCAATCATGATCTCCCTTCTCCAGGTCCATGGTGAGGCAGACTGGGGGGGGGAACAGTGTCTGGATCACCCTGAGAACCAGCTTCAGTCTGCCTACCTTGTGACAGAACCCCCATCACAAGACCCACGCAGCACTGCCAAAGATCCCCACACCCACACAGACACGCACACACACACACACACACACACACACACACACACACACACACACACACACAAGTACACACACATACACACCTACTACAGACACACCACACATGAGAGACTCTAGTCTGTAATGCTCTTGTAATTCCGTTCATATCAGCTAATCTTCTAAAATATGTGCCGGGTTTTAGCCCACTATTAACCCATTTTTAACCTGTAACTGGGTTTCCATTGTTGCTTTCACATTTCTCATTAACTCCCTTTTACTTTTTACTTTCCCCTCCATCCTTCTCTCCTCCATAGTGAGGACAGGCCAGATAAAGAAGTCTCCCTGCTTTCATCATCTCATGGGGTGATGTGAGGTCATCCCTGAACACTAACCCATTGCCAAAATAGCAGCTTAAGCAAATGTTGTGGTCTAATTCCATTTGTTCTTCTCTGGAATAGATTGAATTGTTTACACTGAGGAATATTAACTGGACATCATTCTACCTCCCTCTCTGTCTCCCTCTCTGTCTCCCTCTCTCTCTCTCCCTCTCTCCCTCTCTCCCTCTCTCCCTCTCTCCCTCTCTCTCTCCCTCTCTCTCTCCCTCTCTCTCTCCCTCTCCGTCTCCCTCTCTGTCTCCCTGTCTACGTCTCTGCCTCTTTCTTTAGAGTGGACTCGCTTTTCTCTCTCTATGAATAACAAATACGCGTGCACACAGATGCACCACATTTTGGCACCAATTAGACTTGGCTTACAAAACCATCCACAGTAAGGCAGAGGAATTCTCCCTGAAACACAGAGGTCTTCAGTCGGACATTCTGGCCAGTGTTGTGAGTCCACACCCAGAGTTCAACTCGAGGAGAGGGTGCGGACAGCAGACATCGCTCCGGAGATTTCCAGAGGGAACAGTAACGCTTAAACCGAAATCTCACACGTAGCCATGTGCTCTCGCCATGCACCATGCGCCATGCGCCACGCACCATGCGCGCACACCTGCGAAGGGGCGCATCATCAGAGTCAGAGAGGCTGTCTGGAAGGATAAGAGCATCGAGCTCACCTGGAGAGGTGATGGGGCACGAGAGGTTCACAGTCGTCTGGCTGCAGCAACGAACACAGAGAAAGGAGAAGAGCCATCATACCAGAGCCTTCTGCTTCCACTCATGCCCCCTCTCTCTCCAGGTTTCTACCATGCTTCCTCTCCCTCTCTCGCCCTATAATTAGGTTGTGGCGTTTGTGGCTAAAGAAGAATGAGTTACAACCCTGGATACAGGAACCCCTCCCTGGTAGTCAGAGATGGATCGGCAGCAAGATCAACATGTTAGACATGATTGCGGTTGGGCTCTGTTAAGTTTCGCGGCTATAGTGAGCCAACTACAGTGAGGCAGCGAGCAAAAAAGCGTATCTAAAGCATGTCACGGTCTTGGCCTGTGGGACAGTACAGTATGAGCTGAATTAAGCCACACCGAGGTTAGGTGTTTTTATTGCAGTCTGATTGAGGGAATACTCACTGTTATGCAACATGGTGTTTTTCTCTGCACTTTACTATCACAGGATGGTTCCTCTACACGCAGCCTAGAGGAAACTCATTTTTAGTTACTGGGTGAGTGAATTTTAAAAACATCCTGTGCCCATGTGAGAAGGCAGTCCCTGTGATTTCCTGAGAAAGAACTCTTACAATGCTCGCCGACACATACCCACAGACGATAACACGCACACACAAACACTGTACGCATTTACTGTAACTATATGCATTGAGGATTAAATGTGTTATCACAAACGCTCCACGTAATCATACACGGACAAACACATTCTTTTGTCATGTAAACACATTCAATGGAACTCAAGTGCACACACACACACATACACCTGTGAGTGTGTATGTGTGCGGCATGGACAGTTGAATGGGGTCATGTGGCAACGGCTGCCAGCGCACTGTGAGAGAGTGATGTGATTGGTAGGTAGACTGGAGGTTGCCCTGGTTTCCGTTTCCTATCAGTGCAACTGATCTGCCGCTGGGTATACCAAGGTTGGGGAACACAGACGGTTCAACCACACAGCCTGCCTGCCTGCCTGCCTGCCTGCCTGCCTGCCTGCCTGTCTGTCTGTCTGTCTGTCTGTCTGTCTGTCTGTCTGTCTGCCTGCCTGTTACGACTACTAGTCTATCGGTCAGAGTGAATTAGCGTTCACAAAAGTAGGCTAAGACTCCCAAGCCAGATAGCAGGAAGGAAGAAGAGACTATTACCAAGTAGTGTATACTGTCATGGCTGCCAACAATGCGTTTCTGTAAAACAGAGAATAGTCGTTTATAATTGTCAACTTCGTATGTGTGTGCATGAACTCTTGTTATAGTGTGTTGCTTGCACTAGGAAATAATATAAAAGGGCACACCGAAGATATTCAAGCATGGACAATAGTGTGCGTGTGTGTGTGTGTGTGGGTGCGGTATCAGGGCTGCAGGCCAGACCTAATCCATAAACACTAGGTCCAGTTCAGGGAGAGGTCAGAGGAAAGGCTGTTGGCTTGGCTTAATGGACACGCCCCCTCAGGACACTTCCAAATGTCACTGCACTTCCCTACACCCAGTCCCCATGGAGACAACAACTGTTTTAAACGTGTGCACGCTCCTCGATGACCGGGGAATCCGGCGCGGTCAGGGTCAGGAGCCGGGGGCTGGAGGAGGAGGTGGGCCGGGCAGGGCAGGCAGGAGCAGGGGGGGGGGGTGGAGGAGGAGAGAGGATGCAGATGTGGAGGTCCACAGAGAGCAGAGTCAGGGCGGGGAGGGGAACAATCCAGCATTGTTAGGGAGGAGGGGACAGCCGAGGCGGGCCAAAGGGCCCACGAGAGAGGCAGCTGAGGATGGGTCAGCACTGGGAGTCACGCTGACCAGCATGGTGGAGCGGGCCGGGCCGGGACAAACCTCTGCACCTCGTCTCTCTCTTGCATGCCTGTCAGGGTCCTGCTTGTAGAATGAGCCTCAACAGGCTCCCCTGCAGGATCTGCTGTAATATTCCATCTTTATTCAACAGAGGGGTTCTGTCACACTCTAGATCGATTCAAAAGGAGAGATGATGGAACGTTTACCACTGAGCAACGCTGATCACATGATTGAAGACCGCGGAAGGAGAAAATTGTGCATCAAATGAAGACCTACGGCCGCTGCGATGAGAATCAGCTTATTGATCCATGAGCTGCCAATAAAAAAAAATGCCACCAAATGTAATGCGATCTGCTACGTCTTATTGAGAGAGAACCGTTCCCTCTGTCCTCGTGCTACCTCATGATAATGATGTTACCGAGACGTGAACCCACTGAATCTTGGTGAGAACAGCTGGCAGCCAGTAACAGGAAACAAATACATGGAGAAATAGTGCAATGAGGAAGCGCGGTGGCAGACTAGGCTACAGGCTAGGACACACACTCATGCACACACAAGGGGGGTGGAATCAGAATATACATTTTACATATATCTGACATGATATCAGTAAAAGACCTTGAGACGCCCCTCCCCCTCTCCCCCCAAACCCACACAGAAAGAAGACCGCGTTTGATGCTTGGAACCAACATCTCATTGGTCGGTACTTCTATCCCTGTCCTTATCGTTTCACCATCCCCGTCACAACAGCAACTGATATGACGACCCAATCCTTCCAGAGAACCTAAGTGTCCAGTCCGATGAATAACACAGCAGAAAGAAAGGAGGATTTCTGTTGCAAGCTGACAGGATCTTCTCTCCAAGGATTGAAGAACGCTCTGTTAGAATCCTCACGTCCATACAGCTGGAGAGTCTAGTCTGGAAGTGAGCCATGAGAAACCAGATCCCTGCCTCAGAGTGATCAACCTGGGGGAGCACTTAGAGCATCGCACACGCCTCTCCTACAGGACCCATTCTCTTCTCACTGTGCACCAAAACCCCTGACAAACTCAGTTTCACATGACGTCCACAAGCTATAGGCTCACAAAACAACCAGGGCTAATGAACCACGATGAGCCTGAGCACCTGTGAATTCCACTGTGGCCTTCTATGATAATCCAGTCTGAGTGATGATGGACCCATTAGCCTTCACGAGCTCTGAGACCTCTTTGTGAATGCTACACATTCGTCATGGTAACGCATTCCTTTCACATTCAGTCTCATTTGGATTGTGTTTCATGTCAAGGGGCACAAAAACCTGGGCTGGAAGTCCCACGGTGCTCAACGTGAAACGACCCGCTTTCCTTCAACCTACACAGATGTATGTTCATCTGCGCTGACTCTTCATGGCCATCCCCGCCCACACTCTGTCACCGCTGGCAAACTGCACAGTACCTCTGTGACTCCCACAGCAGACGAAATGCATCAAGTATTTTCTCTCGGTCTCTCCCACTCTCACTGTCTCTCTCTTTCTCTTTGTGTCTCACTCTCGGTGTGTCTCTCTCTCGGTGTGTCTCTCTCTCGGTGTGTCTCTCTCTCGGTGTGTCTCTCTCTCGGTGTGTCTCTCTCTCTCTCTGTGTCTCTCTCTCTCTCTCTCTCTGTGTCTCTCTCTCTCTCTGTGTCTCTCTCTCTCTCTCTCTCTCTCTCTGTGTCTCTCTCTCTCTCTCTCTGTGTGTCTCTCTCTCTGTGTGTCTCTCTCTCTGTGTGTCTCTCTCTGTGTCTCTCTCTCTCTGTGTGTCTCTCTCTCTCTGTGTGTCTCTCTCTCTCTGTGTGTCTCTCTCTCTCTGTGTGTCTCTCTCTCTCTGTCTCTCTCTGTGTCTCTCTCTCTCTGTGTCTCTCTCTCTCTCTGTGTCTCTCTCTCTGTGTCTCTCTCTCTGTGTCTCTCTCTCTGTGTCTCTCTCCCTCCCTCCTTTGGATACTACTGTACTTTGAATGCTGTTCCAATTCTCGCCAGCTGGCCCAATCTCGTGCACACACAAAAGGCATGCACTCTCACGCTCACAACCTCACGCCCTCCTGCAGGTGCTTTGGACCCGTCCCTCGCCCACACTCCACCACCCACACCCACACACACACAGAGCACTCTGACCCTCAACTGAAGGTGCCCGGTGCTCCTGAAACATCTCTGCTCAGCTCACTCCAGTATGTAAGCCAGTATCGTACCATCTACAGTGTTACAGTACACACACTTACACACGGTAAGGTCATAGTAAAGTAAACATACCATGGGAAAATTACCCTTCCCCAGTCATCATTCATATAGAAACAATACAGACATAAACAGGAGATAAAGAGCTAACACAATTCAAGTGAGTGCTAAGTATTTCCTCGTGCCCATAATTCACAGAGAACAATCGTCTTCTGGACTGTGGCTACTTGTCAAAATCCTCTTCACAAAGCATGCTCCTCGGAGTGTTTCAGAATGAATGTAGGTGTGTCTGAACGTGTGTGTGTGTGTGTGAGGGGGGGGTTGTGTGTGCCTTGTCTCTGTCCTTACCTGCAGCCGAGTGGATGAGGATGCTCTGGTTGGGACGCAGGTTGCCAAAGTCAAACAGCATCATATAGGCGGTGACATAGTTGACAGGGATGGCGGCGGCCTCTTCGAAACTCATTCCGTCGGGGATGAGGAAGGTTTGGCAGGCAGGAACAGCTGCCACCTCCTGCCACAGGCCACAGCGGTTGAGCACCAGGACCTTGTCGCCCACCTGGAGGAGGGGAGGACGAAACGAGGAGCTCATGGTTTACTGTAGCCACGTGACGTCAACAAAACGGATGTTTTGGCGGTCATGAAAAACAATGTTTCATGGGTCAAACAAGTGAAGTCACATGCCTAGTCAGTGAAACTGGAGAAACTATTCCTTTTTTTTTTTTTTTTATTATCGTTCCACTTGGCATTGTGTTCCCACATTGACTGCAACCCGATACTATGAAATGAGATGACGCTGCTGCCACAGCAACAGTAAAAACAGCACCCCTTCTGCATTCTCAATAAAAGCTGTGTCCTTAAAAGTCCTGTTCATAGCAGGATTCTCTGACTCTCTGCTGTCTCCCAAAAGGAGGAATAGCTCTACTGTAAACTTCCTCCACTACAGAACCGGCCTATCAGGAGAGGCCAACACAGGAAACAGAACCGACCACTGCATTCTAATCCTCTTCCTGTTTTCTTCCTCCTGCGCCCCACCTCTACATCCAACTAATTCCCTTCCTCCAGCCCTTCCCTCGATGTATACCAGCCTTCTCTCTTACTGTCATTTCGGTTTTTCCCTTTTCCCCTACATCCCCGTCTCTTTTGTCTCCATTCCCTATCATTCCTTCCCACATGATTTTTCCCTCACTGTCAACTTTTTCATCCCTCACACTGTCTCACTATTTCTCTCCCCCCCCCCCCCTCTCTTCATCCCTCCCTCTGCGAGGAGTCGCCGGTTTCCCCTCTTCCTCATCAGTGAGACAAGACAATGGGGCCTCATCTTCTCCCCTGGCCGTGCTCCACTCATCAGCGGCCTTGCCAGATCCTTCCCCATGGCTGAGCACAAGACAAGCCCCTCTCCTCCTGGGAACCGACCCGCTCCGCCCGGACCGCTCTAATGGTCTGGAGGGAGCCATGCCCCTCACTGTCTATCCACTCCAATTAGAGAGATCTCCCCTCCTGCTCTCTCGCTGCCTCACTCTGTCGCTTTTTTTTTTTTTTACCCCCTTCTGAAGCCGATTCCTCTATTCGTTTTTAAATCTCGACTTCCTTATTCTCTCTTTCACTGCCTTTCCTTTGTTTCTTTTCCTCTGTCGTTCTAGATGTTTCGTCTCGTCCGTCTCTTATCCATTCTCTCTGTCTTTTATTCTCTCTATCTCTCTATGCATTGCGCACACACACACACACACTTTCCTTGCCATTCCCTCTTTTTTCTGCCTTTCAGTTCAGTTTGTCGTCCTTCTTTTTAATTGGACATGCAGTGTTGCAGAAATCAATAGGCGGGGGTGTTTGAGCTGTACAGGAAACACACTGATGACTCACAGATCACACTCAACTACAGGAGCAGATATTCTTCTGTGCCCACGGTCGGCATGTGAGTGGCTTTTACACACACTCTCTCTCTCCCTCTCTCTCTCAAGGCCACAGTCAGCCTCGTGACAGGTCTACCACAGAATCACCACTATGTGACCCTCCTCCTACACCTCCTGTGTTCTTTCTCCTGCGACGCTGATGCATCAAATGAACTCACTACTGTATGGGGGTGGGGGGTGGGGGGTGGGGGCCTCCAAGTCAGTGGATCTATGGGGGCAATTAGCTCGGCAAAGCATGCCACATTGGTTTAATCACGGACTGACTCAGATGGAAAGGTATCTGAGATGTTACTGGACCTGGTCATGTTACTGGTGACCTGTTAAACACAGTTATCCAGCCCAGTCTGTGAACGTGTGTGTGAAGGGGTTCCGTTTGTCAGGGATGTAACCTACGACATGCTTACCAACACTCCCTAGGCTCTTTAGCTCCTGCTAGAAAAACAGCATATCATATTCTTCTCTCTTCGTTGCTTATGGCTGGCTGTCAAGTCGGACTATGTAAAATGCCGGCTACGAACGTGCTTGCGTCTGTAGCTAAAAGGACAAGAAGGAGGGACTGGGGGAGGGAGAAGGGATGGAGGAAATACCAGACTGACAATGTGGGCCAGAGGGAGATAATTGAGAACATATGGGTCAGATCCTACAAGAACTCAGAAACCGCTAACTCACAAACAAGGGTTGCTAAAAGGCCTGATCAAAAAGTGCCAATATTTAGTGTTGTGGGCAATTTCCCCCCCTCAGTCATTCTCAGTCATGACACTGTTTTTTCCAGCGCTTGTCTCTGGGTCATCTAGGGTGATGTCACTGTATTATAGAGCTCTAAAGCTGTGTCATGCTGCAGGCCATTTCAACCACAAACATGGCAAGTGAGTATGTGAGAGTGACTGTGTGAGAGAGAGAGAGACTGAGAGAGAGAGAGAGAGACTGTGAGAGAGAGAGACTGTGAGAGAGAGTGAGAGACAGAGAGAGAGACTGTGAGAAACAGAGAGAGAGACTGTGAGAGAGAGTGAGAGACAGAGAGAGAGACTGTGAGAGAGAGAGAGAGAGAGAGAGAGAGAGAGAGAGAGAGAGAGAGAGAGAGAGAGAGAGAGAGAGAGAGAGAGAGAGAGAGAGAGAGAGAGAGAGAGAGAGAGAGAGAGAGAGAGAGAGAGAGAGAGAGAGAGACTCCCAAAAACTGTTTCTACCATCAGGGTCAGCACATTCCCTCAGAATTAACAACCTGCCAAAACACAAAGATCTCCATTAGGACGATTGGCTCTGAACGTTGTGCGTTCAGAGCAGGCAGGAGGAGTGTGAGGTCTTAGGGCCTGTTGTGTGTGTGTCTGTGTGTGTGTGACCTTTAAATGCAATCTTCATACTGACAAAGTGCTAAGGAGACAGGCAGCTACCTAATCCTGTTTAGGATGCATCTTATTCTGACCTGCTACATACAGGGGCATTGTGAGGGCGGAAGTAGGGGAGTGATTTAGAGACATCTGAATGGATAGGGCTTACATGGTCACCACATCAATGGATATATATTTTTATCCTAGATACGGATTTGATTGGTGTAATTGAATCAATGAAGAACTGTGTGTACCACTAGTACATTCATAACATGGATCATATGCATATTAGGGTGTGGTTTAGCCTTGACAAAACTAATTTGTGGATTGATGTTGGACACCATGCCATTGATAACTGCTTGTAGTCAGCCAACCTAAGTTATACATGAGTCATCACATTATTCACACGGTTCAGAAGGAGTAATGATAGATGTATGGTAAAAGCTATCAAATTGCACATAATGGCAGACGGATTATGGTTGATTAAGGTTTTAAAACTATGAACTGCGGTTGCAGGTGATTTACTCTGTCAGGTTTTTGACCAAGAACACGCAATTTACATTTCGTCTTATTTTGGTCTCGCGCCTCGCCCTTTCTGCTCAGTGTGTACGTGTGCCGTGTAGCTCCGGTAACAAAGGCAATGGTGACTGTCGCCTTGGCTGTCAGACGCTGTATAGTCTGTTCAAAAGTGAAAAAGTGGAAAATCTACATGATCTTAGCCATTTTTATTTACCATATCAGATTCTTAAAATAAACCAATGAAATGCTTTACATTTTCAAGCGGAGTAGGACCGGTTCCTGCAGATGCGTGGCTCCACAACTGCAAACTTGGAGCTGTCAATCTACGCACACATTTGATAGCTCGGAAACAAGGGGCGATGGCTTCAGTGCACTCTGTGCCAATTGCACAATGGTTGTCCCAAAAAAATGGATAGAAAAAGAAAAACACTTCTCGTTTTGAACTTTCCACTTGTAAGATTTCTAAGCCGTTGGTTAAATGTATTCACTTGCGTAGTGAAGAAGCGTATCTTTTTTTTGCTGAGCCATTGTTCGAACTGCTTGATCACTAGACTATTGATCAATATTTGGTATCGCCTCAAATGTAAAGCTTAGCCTCGTTTACTGATCATGAAGAGAATTTACGAGTGAGCGATGAATACAAAAAATAGCATAGTAATGATGATGCTGGTGTATAGAGAAAAGGATTCATGTTCAAAGTGCTGACACGCCCTATTAATATTCACACAATCAGGGGTTAAAGCAACAACAAAAAGTGCATTTTAACACAGACAGTGCGTAGGCCTATTGAAAAACAACAAGAAATTAAAGCAGTTATCTGTAAATAATAACTTAAAGTGGGTTTTAAGATTGATGGACAGTGTATGATGGCAATAGAACAGCCAGGAGAATGCTTACTTTTCTATCTGTCACCTCTTCTCCAACAGCCTCAATAACCCCGGAGCACTCCATCCCCGGCGTGACAGGGGGGGACGGCAGCCGGTCGTACAGACCCTGGCGGGCCAGCAGGTCGGCAAAGTTCAGTCCACAAGCCTTGACTAGTACCAGGACTTCTCCGGCTTTCAGCGCAGGCTTCCCCTTCTTCACCTGCAGCTTCACTTTATCATAGCCCCCATAGCCGGAAAGGACCAGGGACCGGTAAGTGAACACATCTTCTTCGGGGACCTTCTCGGTCGCTGCGGGTGTAGCTGCCGCCTCGGCGGCACTGGCAGGTGGTGTCTCCGCTTTGGACTCAGTTTTCGGCTCATCGCTAGGTTTGGTATCTTGCTTCTGTTCCTCGGCGTTTTGCTGCTGAGCAGGTGCGTCCTCGCCCGACATTATGAGAGTATTTGTAGGCAGGTATAGGCTAAGTCTTCAGATTTTCACTTATTGTGCTATTGTTCTCTTCTGCTTTTAGGGCCTGGCTACGTTTTCTGTCTCAGTTGAGCAGTTAGCAAAGAAAGTGAATAATCGAATGTTAATCTTTTTTCACTGTTCTTGCATGGAAACCCAAGAGTAAGGGGTTCGTCTGGAAATAGAGGCTGCCTCACAACGGCTACAGTGGCCAGAGGTTGATAACTCCGTGCTCTGACAAAGAGTGTGAGTGGGATGAGACGTTGGTGAGCTACAAAACACGGAAAGCAGACTCTTTAAGGAAGTGGATTGATACACCCACCGAAGTGGATGACGGTGTATCAACGGTGTATTTTTTTTGGACAGTATAATTGTTTAACTTTAAGTATAAAAAAATATGATTAGATTTAAATATGTTTTACAATTCCATTTTACTCTATTTTATATCTAAAGTTGAAGAACAACAGAATTATCAACACATCCAACAACACATTACTCTGATATGAAACCGAACTAGATTGCTTAAAAAAACAAGGCTTCTTTAAATGTAGGCCTACTACTTCAGTAAAAAGAAGGCAGATAAACAGACAATCATCTTTTTCTAACACATTTTCTGTCCTCTAATAAGCATTCATCCTTAGATGTCCCCAATCCCCCCCCTCCCCTCCCCTCCCCTCCCCCCAACCTCGCTGTCAGCAAAAGGTGCCTATAGTGGTGGAACACAAGGAGTCTAAAGGAAACATCTGTTTATGCTGCCTATTCTACTGTTTGACTGGATGGAACATACAACATGGTCAGAGCTCATTGTTGGAACTTCCCAGTCTAGGCAGCTCATGCAAACTATGACAGCCTGCGTCAAGAGGTTTGTATTTTCTCCGCAGGCTTTAGATCCAGAGTGGAAGGAGATTGGAAAGAATGGGAATATATCTTCATACTGAATGTGGCTCTCATCTTGTCTTATATCTATGGATCAAGCTAGCACCAGTTGAGGTTTATCATAAAAAGAATCATCTCAACAAATGTCTCAAGTCAATGGTGAGATGGTATATTAATTACATTTCCAGTGTGTGGAGGCTAGTGATAACCAGATCCTCACTGCCTCTTGGATATGACGGCCCATAGTGAGCTGAGGTAAGCCACCTTGTGGCTGTAAGGTGCTATTGAACACTTCTGGGTCTTTTCTGCTATTCAGATTGTTACACCAGTGGAATTCAGACACAGACAAATGGTTATTGAAATAATGTTCTCTCTTTTCCAGTTAACCACAGAAACCCCATATCAGTTTCAGTCAGTATGCTAAAAGCACTCTGATTCTCCTCCTCACGTGCCCTGATGAGTGTTTGGCCAAGATGATAACGTATGTTACCACCCAACCTCAGACCAGACAGGGTGTTTGAGCATTATGCTGTGGTTGGGGCTCTAATTGCTGTGCCATTGAACAACCATTGAGTTCCTTCTAACATTTTCTAACATTTCTAACATTCTAACATTTCTAGTTCTAACATTTTCCGAGTAGGTTACTGAACATCTTATGTTGTCAGGTTTGCTGAGAGATTATGTGTCTGTCACGGCCAAAGCCATGCCCCCCTGTTTTTGGTTTTGCCCTTCCCTGTGTCTGTCATTGTCTTCACCTGTGTCTCGTTCAGTGGTTTGAGTTCTCGTTAGTCTCATTGTGTCCACCTGTGTCTTGTTGGGTTCTGTGTATTTAGGTTCCTGTTTTGTGTCCAGTCTTTGTCTTGTCCTTACCCTTGTTACCGTAAGTACCCTGTCTCTTTTCCAGTTTAACCCTTGTGTTATCTTCGGGTCATTCTGACCCATCAGTCATTGTGACCCACCGACAAATTTACCTCATACAAAAACAAAGTGAAGCATTTTCTTTTAACTGTCGGGCTGTCTCAGACCCCCCACATTGGAATGGTTAAAAGAAAATTATTTTTATTTGTTTTTGTATTGGGTAAAATTGGGTAAACACAACGATGGTTCGTTATGAACCTTTGGGTCATGTGACCCGAAGGCAGCACGAGGGTTAAAAGAATAAACCTTAATAAATAAATATATAAATAAATAAAAAACAATACTATGACTGGCTACCTCTCCCGCATTTGGGTCCTACCCCCCCCCCCACACACACACACACACACGCACACACACACACACACACTGTAACAGCGTCTAGTGCAGGCACACTGACATCCATTATACGAACATACCTAGACAGGCAAATATTCCCCTGTACCCTTGCTGCAGTAGCTTCATAGATGTCATAGTGTGGCGAAAAATGACCTTTCTAATCAATTGATTTAGCATTTTTGCAATTCAAATGAGGTGTGCCTGTCCTGGCCTCCCAGGGGATGGCAACCCCCTCACCTTCCTGCCTCTGCCCATAACACTCAAGCAACAGGATAGTAGAACTGGTGTCTGAAATGTACATTACAAAACACACAATATCATTATAGTACACATAAATACGTGTAATGCATGATTGATAGTAATCATAAATCGGAAAATTATATTGATATAAATAATTGAATCACTACAAAACCAAGGTCCGTATTGTTCATAATATTGTAATTCTCATCATTACTGATCTAAAACGTTTACAATGTCATATTACATAACATAATGGTGTATTATTAAAAACGCTTACAAAATAAGAACTGCAATGGTAGTTCCCTCTACTGATGGCTTGTGTGGTCGATCGAAGAATAATAGACACACACACACACATGCATGTAAACACATACACACATGCACACATACAAACTAAACCAACATCTAAACCGCTTTAAGAAAGATTGTGTTATGTATTTCTAGTGAAGTGATTTGCCTTTCATGATCAGACAATCAAACAAAGAAGGTGAAAAAATCATTCTTGTGGTGTCGCTGTTGGCTGACAAAGTACCGATGAATATGAGGCCCCGTTTGGGAAATAATTCAGATACAAATTTAAAAAAACGTTTTGAAAGGTTGAAACATTATTTTCGAAAAAGGTTATCATTGATGAGGACTATACTATACTGTATTGTGCTCTGCTCTGCTTTACTCTGTTATAGGCTTATCTGTTCTCATCTTTTCACTCCTCTCTCCTCTCCTTTCACTCTGTAGGCTATGTGAAAAAAAAGTTTTGAAAGGTGTTACAAATATTTTCGAAAAAAAGGCCCCTGATAGATATGTCTCCATGTTTCTCGCGAGATGTCGGCTATACTGTTACCAAAAGAGGGCAGTGTAGGCTTGCAGAAAATATAAGCTCCCAGGTTTGTTTGAGACATCTGAAACCAAAATAGTTATTATTGCGCCACTGCCTCTGGTGAAGGTTGAAACGCATTCATCAGAAACTAAAACAATGGTTCAAACGAGGGCGTTTCAAAGCAGATCCACCAGTGTTCTCGGTAGTCTAAGCACTAAAGCCATTTTGATGATGAAATCTACTGTTAAGGACTCATTTAAGTAGGTTATCTCCCCCTTAACGAGCCAAGATGTTCAAGATAGTAATCATTAGCAGTTATTTTGGTCCTATTGATACATCATTGGTTTGTTGTCCAAACATTGGTATTGGCAAGACTTGTGGCCAACAGGCTTTGTCAAAGAACAGGGCTCACCTGCAATTACCTGATTCATCTTCACAGAGATCTACTCTTTTCATCTACTCCTCCCTGTCTTGTGGAATCAAGGCAATGAAAAAAATGTGTGTGCTAGAACAGTTTTTGGTTGTGTGATTGAACAACAATTCATGAATGACATTGCCCATTATCTCAATCAGCTGGTCATAACAAATCATATATTGTTACACACGTTTTGTAGGTCAGACACGGCATCATGACGCTTTGCGTGCAGTAGCTACATAAATGAACATGCTCACACTGTGTTGCCTGTGCATAAGACAAGCGTACAAATTACAGGGAGGCATAGTCCCCTCGTTGGATGTGCATATCGGCAAGGCGTGGCCAAATAAATACTACTAGAGTTTGTAGGGACTCCAGAGGCGTCCGCGTGCTGAGTCTGGTTAGGGTTAGCAGACAACAGTCAAAGCGAGGCGTGGGAAGTGTGAATGCTGCGGGGTGGATAACTAAAACTCCCCATGCATGTTAGCGGGTTTCTGACAGTTTAAACCCTACCTACCCTTATTGGATGGTGAATGAATCCAACCCGTGTCAAGAGAAGACTTTGACGGGCAAAGATGGAAAGTCTAGGCAGCCGATGTAAAATTGTGGTGGTCGGGGATACGCAATGTGGTAAAACTGCGCTGTTACACGTTTTTGCGAAGGACTGCTATCCAGAGGTAAGTGTCCCTTGTTTTAATTACTGAGGTTTTCATCGTTGGTTTTGCTACTGTCAAACGGGGAATTTAACCATTTGTAAAGGCGAGTTCTTTAAGACTGCATTATGTAGAGTCAAGCGCATTGAGCGCACGCCGCATCCTGTATACACAACATTCCCCAAAGCCAAGTTATACATTTAGATAATCATGTATTTCATTAAGACTGGTTGTAGCCTACATGTCATGTAACGCCAATCACGCATGTAGATAGGCATGTGTCAGAGATAGATTTGTTCACAGTCTTAAGTCAATGGATAATTGGTGGTTTGGTAGTAAAGGTTGTCACCCGCATCCACACGTAATCTACCATGATTTCCATAAGTTTCTCAAAGTTCAAGTTGCTCTCACACAAATCCAACCTCTAATTTCAGAACTACGTGCCCACAGTCTTTGAAAACTATACGGCCAGTTTTGAAATCGACAAACAGAGGATTGAACTGAACATGTGGGACACGTCAGGTAAGAGTATTTTGGATCTGTGCATCTCCAAACCTAATCAGCCTTCTCACAACGGTCATTCCATTTACGTATCGTTTTGACCTCACAGTCCCATGACTGCATATTTTAGGCTCCATGGGGCATCAGCTATTTATGATTGTTATCTTTGCTGGAAACATCGGTGCCAGCCATGTCTCTCAGCGCCCTCCGTCTGCATTCCTCGCTACAGTATGATATGCGCTGTGTGTGGCAGGTTCCCATGCTCTGTCCTCGGGCCTGGCGACTGCGTGTGGGGTTGAAACTGACTGAGGGCTCCTTGAAATGTTCCCTGCTGTTCCAAAACATGCATTCTCCTCCGTGGTGTTTTGACTGTGGTTTTGACTTAGCTTAATCCACAGCGGTCAGCAGTGGAATGAGAGGACAACCCTCTGGAGTCTTGAATAATAACCCTTCCATTGTCTCGCTAATGTGTCCATGTTTGTTTCTATCCACTGACTTGCTGAGTGGTTTAGTGGCATTACATAGTGAATGATGGGAAAGCACTTTGGGTTGACAGTGACACTACTGGGCCGACTTCTCCTCCGTGCTTCAGTAGGAAGACTTGTCCCATCCTCGTGGAATGTCATGCTCTCAGTGCACACCTGTCAAGGTGGATCAGTGTAAATCTGGGATCTGTAGTGTGTCTTATGTCTATCTGACCATTTTACTATATCGCCGAGAGGCCTGTGGCTGCCCTATGGGGCCTGTATGGGAAGACCCTCTATTTCATAAAAAAAACCATTCCCAAACCTAACCCTGTACTTGGAGTCACTCATGTGTTTTCGTATTACATGGTTCAACTCGCATGGTTAAGAATGTTTTCTTTGGGAGGAGATTTGCTCGAAATGTCCGGGACCTTGTCTCGACCCTGAGGGTAAATCTACTGCGGCCTGTCGTGTTGGTCCAAGGGGGTTTCTGGGTCTCTAGGGCTGCCCTAGCTGATATGTGCCCTAGCTCTGCTCTCAGAGGCTGCTGATGAGTTAGCAGTATTCTGCCCCTGTCCATTTCTAGAATCTTAAATGACTACTGGCAGTCTTGATAGTTCCCCACCCCCCCCACCAAAACCGTGTTTGTGTGTTTGTGTGTACATGCTGCGCGCCATTCGTTCATAGCAAACACAGATGTTCACACTGGATTAAAACGTATTTACCTAATGATACTCCTTCATCTTTTTCTGTTCCTGTTCTCTCCTTTCCCTTCCCTCCTGCCGTTGGCATCCCTTCTCCTGTTCCTCATGTACATTGGCAGTGTCAGTGCTTGCCAAGGGCCAAGTGTCTTCTGTGAATCCAGCTGCTAGTGCTCTCTCTTCTCTCTTGTGGACCTACCGCTATAATTGCTGTTCGGAGCCATCTGTGTCACTCGATTCCCGCACTGCCCAAAACATTGTCCCATACTATTTGCCATCACAGTTACAATGTCCATTTTTATATCAGCCTTTGAAAATGTAAAGCACGAAAGGCACCTTAATTCGTACTCCTTGTAATGCAAAGCTCCATTGAACATCTTTACCGCGAAATCTATTTCAGCAACCTGAGTCACGGCGCTTACAAAGCAATGCTTTTGGTTTTGCGCAGCCAGCCCCATGTTGCCATTAGGAAGGTCAAAAGTGTGCATTGTTTTAGCAAGGCAGCAGACCATTGATTTGTTTAGCCTCATTGATTTTGCTTTCTCCTTATGGTCTGGGCGTCTCGGTGCAGATGGAAACAGAGGTGAGATGTTTGTCTTATTGAAGACATAACCACTCCATGTGCTTAATCAGTCTGTTTGTGTGAGCCAAGCCCCTAAATAAACGGCATGTTTATTTTAAAGAGGCATAAACAGAAACAGGGCCCTTACGGCTCGCCAGGCCCAGAGGGCAACTTCCTGTGCTGCTTTATATTCTGCCCTGCATTCAGCTTGGGACCATCTGGATAATTAAGTCAATTAGGAACTGATTGAATAGAATTCAAATGAGTTACAATCGTGCACATGCGCCCATGAGTGTGCTTATAAGCATGCTCTTGTGTGTTTATACATTCTCAACTGCATTCTCAACTGTTTATTAATGTGTGTACAGGGGTGTGAATGTACATTTTTTTTTTTTTTATAAGTGTCAAATGTGTTTGTGAAAGAGAGGTAAATAGTCTATTTCTGTGCTGCAGTAATAAGCTGTGAAGTGTTAAGAAAGCTTGCATGATAAGAAAGACATGAATGACGAACATTCCACTGCTACTTGAGTCCAAATGTCACCATTCAAGGCCCCATTCCAAGTTTTCATCCTCCAGCCTCACAACTACACCGGGTCACAATGGGTCAGCGGACCAATCAGAGAGCAGGGCCCAATGGTATTCCACCAGCATGTTCAAGTCTGCCTCCTCTTCCCAATATGGTAGCGCTACTGCATGGGAAATCTCTCCTCTGAGTCTCTCGCTCACACACGTGAGTGTCCCAGAGAATGTGAACCCATGAGTGTCCCAGAGAATGTGAACCCATGAGTGTCCCAGAGAATGTGAACCCATGAGTGTCCCAGAGAATGTGAACCCATGAGTGTCCCAGAGAATGTGAACCCATGAGTGTCCCAGAGAATGTGAACCCATGAGTGTCCCAGAGAATGTGAACCCATGACAGTCTGTGTTCCCTCAGCTCGGCACAGTCACATCTCTGTTTGCCCTCTCCGATTTTAACGATGCTTCGTTTTGAAAGTCCTTGACTCGGGTGTTCTCTTGGTCGTACAGTCTCATACCTACACGTGTGGTTCCTTAATGGGATTATATCTCCCAAGCCCCACTACCAGCTACATGGGTAGGCCTACTTCTGCATGTAGGACGGACTGTAACACTCAGTGCCTCACAGTAAGTGCCTCCATATTAGACAGTGATTTGTTTTTCATTCCAGTACCGATGACAAGTCGGTATGAACAGGTTACATCACCCACATCCTGGAGCACCTTTCTTCAGACGAACACACACCATCAGTCTCCCTGTCTCACAGGCACACTGACCTTCGGCATTCCTGCTGGCTTTGTCTTTGTTAAAAACCCACATTCTTAGTGCACTGGACCAGCAGGGCACACCGAGGTCTGTCTAAACAAAGCTTAGTTCGCATTGTCTTCCATTCCCTAGCCGTTTCCACTTGATTCATCTTTAACAGTGATTTGCGAGAGCCAGAACACACGACGCAGAGATGGAATAAAGTCAACAGAGCTTCTCTGGTCTGGCTGGCTGGGGCTTGAGTATGTTCAGGAAGCAGCTCGAACGTGAGGCGAGAGGCTCGCCTGGACCGCTGAATGCCATTGGATATCTGAGAGGAGAACTGGAGTGACTGGCTGTATGGGAAGCAATCTCACATCCCACACAGAACAGCATGAACCATTTCAATGCCCTCTACCTGCTGCATCTGTCATTGATGGGACTTCATTACAATTATTCAAGCTTTTTATGGTTGAGTAGTTTGGTAGAGATTTCCAGCCTCGGATTTGGTATATCACACACTGACAAGGAAAATAATTTGTTGCCCAGCCAAGTTATAAATAAATACGTTTAAAGTCAACATCCTGTAAGGGGATGATTATTTCCTATGAGCTTCCGTTGACAAACCCAGATGCTATAAACAAAGATTTCAAACGGCTCTTGCCAGCCTGCTGACCAGCCTCAGGCAGTAACTGCCAAAACAGAAACCTGTTTTTCTATTTCATAGTAGGCATGTGGGTTAGCAACCTGTGGTTGAGGAACACCTGCGTACATGCCTGCTAATGAGAGAACCCAGAGATACGGGTGCTGGTTCTGACCCCTCTGAACTCAGACTGGCAAAGACTTTTAACGAGCAAGGTGTGTGGATCAGACATGCAGATTTTCTGAAATACACCTCCCCCCAAACTCCCCGTTTATTTCACTCATTAAAAAAAGACTTCACTGGGATAATTACACTTGCACTGTCATTATGTTGCAATTAGAATGTCACATTCTGCATGAACGAAATCCACACTGGTTTTTACATCTTTTGTCTCATAAAGACCTGTGCAGAATAGGCTTGATTCAAATAATGGGAAGGGAGTTGCCCATGATATATTTAGATCGTGAAACGCAGGTTAGCATTCTGTCAGAGAACCTTTATGTATTGTAATTGATCATAGTAAAATGTAAAAAAAACTCAGACCCACCATTAAACATTTATATTACCTATTCTATTTTCCTGTTTTTAAGTTTTGATGCGCTCCAAAGCAGCACCGTGGAAGACCGTCCCAGATAATAAAGCTTGACACGCAACGTCAGATAGTGTCCCAGCCGTGTTGTGTTTTAGCAGGAGGCAGAAAGCCGTGCGATTCTGCCAGCCTCGTACAGGCAGTGTAGGAACGCTTCAGGGGGGATTCTTGGATGGGGGTGGGGGGTTGACCCCGGCTTTCTGCCGATTCCTTGGGGGCGTCGGCCTCCCTGTCAGGAGGATTTAATATGGCACCTTCACGGGACCCCCTCCGTCGCCTCCACCCCTGAAGCTGCAGGTCTGGGAGGAGCTTAAACCTCTCCAGCTCTTCCTGATTATCTTAGACACTTGGCTCTGCAGCCCCTGTTACGTACAGATCAGAAATCACACAGTGATGATCACATACAGTCTGACAGTAGATATGCAAGTCGGTGTCTGTGTGTATACTGCATATGCAGTATGTTGGAGTGTATATGCAGTATGTTGGAGTGTAGCTAGTTTGCCAATTCTACAGCATATATACCTGGACTTGACTCGATGTGTCTTGTTCTCTGTCAATGCGCCCTGGTCTCCTTGGTGACTATGGCAGTGTAGAGAGCCTGGAGGAGACCCAGGGCACAGGCTGTAGTGCTGGAAGCCCCGCTGTTAGAGGAATCTGCTGGATGGGAAGGAATCTCCTCACTCTCCCTGGAGCTGCATGGAACCCTTGGTCTGATTCATCAACTGTCAATGCTGAGCAGGAGAGAGATAAAACTCAGAAAACTAGTGACAGTGAAAACAACAGTGAGATGGGAGGAATCCATTTCCTGTGACAGCGTTGGAACTTTTCAGGGCCTGAACAGAGCGTTTGAAATGCACAGTGGAAGTCTCTTTCCGTTTCTGTCTTTGTCCCCTATCTCCCTCTCTCTCCCCGTGCATGGCCCTATCTCCCTCTCTCTCCCCGTGCATGGCCCTATCTCCCTCCCTAGTCCTCCCTCTCTGTGATAGCTCATTAGTCAAGGCGGCTGCTGAAGCGAAGCTCTGATCTGACCTGGAGTCAGGAACCACGTGTAGCAGAGGCAGGGCAGGAGCTGGGAGAGAGCTGCCTCGATGACAGGGAACACACAGGCTATATTTACCGCACAGAATGTCTCCACTGCTCATGGAAATGCACGCGTGTGCACATGCATGTGTGCACGCATGCATACGACCTCACGCAGATACCGGAAAACACAATGAACACACACCCAAGGTCAAAGGTCACGCTCATGGGCAGCCACGCTGTTTGTTTTGCGATGCGTCCTAACGATCCTACCCCTGCCCCATGGACGGCTTCCTGCCCCGGCTCCTCTGCTGGGGTCGAATCTGAGTGTCACATGACATCCCAGATATCTAATGACATCCTCCATTCCATGTGATCTCGTTGGCGACAGTATGACCCTCAACACTGTTTGCCTTCTATAATGTGTCTCTGTAGCACATCAGTGTTGTTACATCACAGCTGGGTGCCAGGCTGTTGAACCAGGGAAACAAGCTGCTTACCATGTCCATGTACTCCTGATTGGTCTACCGTACAAATGGTACTTACATACTCATGCTAATACGTGTGAAGAGGAATCGTTTCATGTTGGAGAGTGAAGTGCCAGTTGTTTGAAGGTATGTCGTAGCGTACAGCCTACATGCGCATGCGACGGTGCGAGCGTCTGGCACGGCTGCACTCGGAGATTTCGATAAACCGTCACGTTAAATTGTTTTGTTATGTCTTACTTGAGCCTGTACGCGACATGCCCAAGATAATTCAGAACAGATCATCAGAACGAATGGCAAACAATGGTCAGATACTTTCTCATAATGTGTTTTTGCTGACGAGCACTGGCTTGACAATAAGAAAGATAATCGAAAAGAGACTGGAAACATACGTGAAACAACAGTAGAACGACATAAAAAGGCACTGAAGCCGAAAAATTGTCCAATTGACATTTTTGTGTGCGTTGTATTGGATTTGGGATCTATAGGAATTCTAACAGCTCTGGCTCCCCTGACCTCTGCTATTGTGTCCCAGCTGACCAGAGGCTGACTGGGGGAGGAGCCTGGAGTGGCACTGAGGGTACAAAGAGGGTGGGAAGCCAAGCAGCTGGCGAGGACTGTTTGGGGGGTGGGGGGATGGGTGGTGGGGGTGTAGAACGCTCTCACAGTTAAGTGGGTCTCGCGTTCCACTGATGTGAAATGTGGGAAAGGGAGACCGACGGGAGAAGTACACATCTATATTTATATTTAGTCATTTAGCAGACGCTCTTATCCAGAGCGACTTACAATAAGTACAGGGACATTCCCCCGAGGCAAGTAGGGTGAAGTGCCCTGCCCAAGGACACAACCTCATTTGGCACGGCCGGGAATCGAACTGGCAACCTTCAGATTACTATCCCGATTCCCTAACCGCTCAGCCACCTGACTCACATCTGTGCTTGTTCCCCTACACGCCCTGGGCCCCCCTCGGGGCATTGTGTGGTGCCGTGGGTCAGCTCTTTAGGTGTGACCCGAGGGAAGGCTCTGGTCCTGGGGGAGACAGGCAGACAAACACTGGCTGACCCTCTCTCACTTAGACTTGCGTGATCTGCAAATACACGACACGCAAATACTCAGGGGATGTAGATAGTGTCGGAAAGTGATTGATGGCATTACAGAGGAAAGGTTTAAAAGGGAAGTGTGTTCTAATAATATTGTTTTTAAACCTTGACTTCTGGCCTCCACTGACCCCTTCAGTAATGTGATCCTCCCATGGTAACGGACTCCCAAGGACACAGCAGGAAGGTATTGATCCTGGAGTCATCTGGGGCACACCGACTAAACATGGCCTTCAGCAAACATTTTAATCAAACTGCCTTCTCGTTTTACATGATGGGAAAAGTAACTCTTTGAGTTACATGCTGGACCCAAATTTCACACCGGGCTCCATTCACATGTGGTCCATTCACACTGATCTGTTCAGTATTGAGGTTCATCTCTGATGTACTGGGATCCTATCAGAATGAGTTATAAATACAGACGCCTGGCTCTCGATGACACACTGACACTCAAACAAGTCGTTTGTTCTCCTTCGACGGCCGGCTGTACGTGGTTTAGCGAGCCCAGCAGGAGCCTCAGACAGGCGACCGTGTGACCGGGAGACGCACGGACCGGCTCCCGCCCGGGGCGCACGGCGGAGCTCACTGGCACCAGCTTTGATCAGACGACTTCAAACGGCTAGATTGACTGGCCCCCACCCAGGTGGCTCCGAGGGCCCAGCACTCAGCCCCCTCCAGCCCAGGAGCTCCTCCACCCGCCACCACCCAGCCAGGCGTAAGAGGATCTGGGGCCCCCCTCCTCCCTTAACAGTAAAGCTCCCATCATTTATGGATGAGTTTATAAACAGCATCTGATTTTCCCTCCCCGCTTCTCTGCTGCTTTTGTAGCAGGAGAGGGTGGTGCCCGTTCCCCCCTGATCCTCCCCAGAGAGTCCGAGTCCTGGCTGTGAAGGGGGATAGCGCTATGATATGGATGAGCTAGGATGGACTGGGGGAGGGGAGGTGACCTCTCCTTTCTTGCTGAGAAGCTGTCTTTTATATTACCTTAATATCTGGATGAGATGTGTTGTATTATCTTGCAATAACTATCTATTGTAGTAATCTTGCAATAAGAGCTCTTATTGCAAGATTACTACATTTATTTCTTATATATGAGAGGAAGGGGGGGGGGGGGGGGGGCGGTGAGAGTGAAACGGGGGAAGGGGGATTATCTGATCCATCGTATTCTGCAGGTGAAAGGAAATATGAATGGGGGAATTTGAATAGATTGGGTGTGAGTGGGGCCTCTTCAGAACAGAATCCATTACAAGATGCTAATCACCTCCCACTGGTCACAGAATTAGAGTGAGGTACAGCCTTCCTCTGCCAGATCAGACCGGACAAGCCAGCATGCATGTTCAGACGGGCCACATCCCCCTGGCCACAGCATGCTGCCTGGAGGTGCTGAGAAGGGGCAGGGAGAGGGGGCTTAGAACCTGATTCCTCAAGCCTTTTGTCTAATCCGATCAACACGCAAGCTTTGTAAGGAGTGAAACCGGATATTCCCGGGTCCCCTTGATTCTTAAATGTGCTTCCCTCCTTTTCACCCCTATAGGTCTGCTGCTTCCACATGCTCAGAGCAACAGGAGAGAATGACTTATCATAAGACTTAAAGCTGGGTGTTTGGCAGGGTTGGAATTACCCCGGTTTCGCCTTGACTGGGTGAAGTGGTGGAGGATAATAAAGTGTTTTGCTTTGTTGGCTTGCTCCGACTGCCTCCTGTCTCTCTGAATGGTATTATTTTGTTTCACATGTCTAAACAGAAGGGTCTGCAAGGCCAGGACACCGCGTTCTTGCTGTGACACGCATTGTTCTTGAGCAGACCCAGACAGAACACTACTGATGTGTGCGTTGATCGCATCCTGTATAAGCACTCGCATATCCATACGTCAAGCGCAGGCTTGGATGCGTCAGTCTCTATACACACTCCCAGGGAACAGAATTGACAGGATGTGCGTCATTTACTCTAGAAAGGAGCGCACTTCAGATGTTTAACTGTGCAGCGAAAACACAGAAGGTAAGAAAAAGAGAGGAGCAAAAATAGACACGGGGAAGATGCTTTAGGCAAGTGAGAGGGGCATGCCTAAGTAGAGAGAACCACAGAGAGACTAAAAAACAGTTTGAGGTTGACAAAAAGCCAAGCGCAGCAGGAAACGGCAACAGAGAGATCAAACAACAGGAGATGAAATGCAGCGACGCCACTCGGGTGGAATGACAGTGGACAGAGAGAATAGAGAAGAGTGTTTTGGAGAGAGGAGAGAAAAAGGCACTCCACATCTCTGGGGGCACAAGACCGACTGTAATCCTGTTCTCTGCTGGCAGCCGCCTCTCCCCTCGCTAGCCCCTGCCTGTTCCCTTCCTCTCCCCTCGCTAGCCCCTGCCTGTTCCCTTCCTCTCCCCTCGCTAGCCCCTGCCTGTTCCCTTCCTCTCCCCTCGCTAGCCCCTGCCTGTTCCCTTCCTCTCCCCTCGCTAGCCCCTGCCTGTTCCCTTCCTCTCCCCTCGCTAGCCCCTGCCTGTTCCCTGCCTCTCCCCTCGCTAGCCCCTGCCTGGTCCCTGCCTCTCCCCTCGCTAGCCCCTGCCTGTTCCCTGCCTCTCCCCTCGCTAGCCCCTGCCTGTTCCCTGCCTTTCCCCTACCTCTCTCCTGCCTCTGCCTGACTCCCACTTGCTTCCCTTCTCCATACTCTCCTCCATAGCCTCCAGCCCCCGCCTTGCTCCACCTGCATCTGCCGGAAAGACACTGGAATTATCTCTGGAGAGCGACACGGGAATGAACTCTGTAGGAGATCCACAGTGCTTAGAGGAGGTCCATGCATGGTGCTCAGTGCCCTTCAAAGGGTTCATTTCCTCCAGAGTGAAAGCCAGGCTTTGATCAATGTCCCCAGTGAGGAGGCCACACACTGGTCAGGTTAATGGCCATTTAACCCTCTGTCACCTCCAATGTCCCACCTGCGCTTTTAACGCCTTTAAAAATCTGCCACGGCAATCTCTTTCATAGATCCTTTTCTTATCACTGTGTCTGTGGGCACAACTGTGCACACACTTTGAATTGAGTGAGGCGCTGCACATACTTACCCCTGAACTCCACCAATCAAAGATGGTTTTACTATAGATTATAAGAGCCAAGGTGGCCTTCCTCACAAGGCTTGTAGAGAGGTCAGTTTAGTCAGGAACCACTATTTCTTAACACTCAGTAATGAACAGCAGTAAAAAAAAATATGGTTTTGTGAAGCTTGCTCAAGGGAACCCATCAAGCATATTTAGCACACAAACTGGGGGATGAACATTTGCTGTAAAAGCACCTCAGCAACCTGCTCCTATCCTCTCTGATACGGTATTGATACCCCTCCCTCCCTCCTCTGCTCTCGTGCTCCTTTCCTGCTTTCAGGACCACACAAAGGAGCCATTTGCATCCTTCCAGGTTGCTATGACACTCATCCACCCCAACTTAAAATGTGTTTATGCTCTTTGAAGGTAGAAATGGAGGGGAAAACGTCTGGTGGTGTTAGGGAGGAATTGTGTGATTGGGCCAAATTGTGTATACATCTGATTGTGTATACGAACTGTGGCCAGCTCAATTATTCTGGTACCACTTACTCACTTCTGAGGAGTGCCGTACGTGTGTGGGGGGGTGTGGCTAATCAGCTTGTTTGTTACGGGGGCTGTAGACATCCTGCTGTAGAAGAACATCAGAAGACCTGTGGGCCTAGGCTGTTATTTTCCCCCCACTTTGCTGGGAGCCATCACAATGCTTCTCGGCTGAGCAAAACCACTTTCCCCAGGATGTGAGACTAAAAAAGGAGAGAACATCTTGTTACTAGTGAAGACATTTCTAGAAGTGGTGTTCTTAATATCTAAATTATATCTCTTGAAATCCCCCAAATCTTCTAACGAAAACAAGTAACAAAGAGGGCAGTATTCCCCAGATTCACAACAACAGTAATTCTCACACTGAAAAAACCCCGCATGAAAGTGTATATGGTTTTTAAATTACATATAACTTCAGCTGTCAATAACGTTATTAAAGCGCTTGATCTTCCTGTGGGAGTGTCTATGTGCCCGGGGATTGCAGGCCTAAATCAAGTCATACTACAGCCCCTCAGGCTGGATTAGTGCACATTAGCGCTTCAGTGAGCTCCAGCCTGGAGTGTTCCTCCTCTGGGATGGCTGTGGCCTTTAAGAAGGCTGTGTTGGCTGAGGAAGCCCAGCACGCATGCACACACACACACACACACACACACACACACAGACTCCTTCTCCATGCCTTGCTCTAATTAGCCCAGTGGAAATAGAGACAGCCATCCAGTCTGCCTGTCGGAGGTGGCCAACACTAAATCAGGCTAATGTTACCGTTAGGTGTTTTGTGAGGGGGATTTGATGGCCGTCCTTGGCACTGAGAAGGGTGGGGGGGGGGGGGGGTGGGGGGAAGGCAGGGTCCTTGGCAGGTCTGGCACTGGCGGCTCTGATGGTTTTTCGTTGGCCAGGCTGTGCCTCAGTCCTCACCATCGCTGCCCACCCTGCCCTATCCATCTCAGCCCTTCCCTGACTGGAATTCAATTGACCTTCTGTTCTACTTCGCAGCACATGAAGGCAGCCCCGCCCACTGGCAGCGGGCGGCACAGAGCTCCTATACTTCTTGATTTGATCTGCCTCGTCATGTCCAGTGCTTTCATTACCCCCCCACCCCCCTTCTCTCACCCCTCCCACACTCACACACCCAGTTATTTCTCCTGCCCTTTCGTCAAACTATTAAAGAAGGGGGCACTTCTCTGGCTGGGGATGGAGCTGACGTATTTTACGAGTGTTGAAAACCGCCGCCTCCTTCTTTTCCTCCTCCTCCTCTCTCCCCGTGCTGCTCCTCCTGCCGATGGTTAGGCTGATTGGTTTTTATTTGTGCCTGCTCGGCTTGTTTCACACACACACACGCACACACACGCACACAGTACTTTTCCCCTCCTCTTTTCTGACTTTGTAGAAAGTGCTGAGCTGGCTGCTCTGCTCCTTCGCCGCTCTGCTATGACGAGGCCTCCTGTGCTCAACGGCCGTCAGTCACGCCCATCGGTGGGATTGACAGATTGACGCCAAGGTCTAGTTTCCCCAAATTTCCCCAACCTCCTAATCATTTCAAACTGAGCCCCTTGGTCTAAACGTTCACTCCTCTAGCACATTCACCCTTTTTTAATCTATTTTTACTCTTCTTGGAATCCGTTTTAATTCTCTGCCCTCTCATCCCTTCGTGGCTTGCCCCTCCTCCCCCTAGCAAAAGTCATTAAATCTTCCTTGCCCCTTCTGCTCTTGCGTGCTTTAGCCCCACCCCTCCCTCTCAGCGTGGGCCTGTTGCGCTCTGATACATACTAAAGACATCCTTCAGAAGCCCCAGCTCCACAACTGTGACCAATCAGGCCCCTGTGATGTACGGTGCACTCTTATGACTGGTGGAACTAGTGTCCATGGGATTGGGCTGTGATGTAGAGTCTGGGCGTCTTATTCTGTGTGTTTGTGTGCACGCAAGTGTATGTGTGTGTCTTAGCAGACTAAGAAAAAGAAGGAAAAGAGAGAGAAAGAGAGGGAGAACTGGGCACCCAGGCATTAACAAGCCTGGAACAGGATGAGAGTGGGTAGCTTGTTCTCTTGGCTACGACTACTCTCGATGTTGCCATGGCTTTCTTTACTGTATTGTCCTCTCTAACTCTGAAGGGAGGCATAAACTATCATGATAGACAGAGCATAGATCAAGTGTGTTGCACACACACACGCACGCACATACACACACCCTTGCTCTCTCTTTCTCTGAGGCCTTTGACCCTATGGCAGAGAGTTGGTTGTTTTGTCCTGTCTGGTGGTGGAGCAGGACAGGACAGGAGAGAGCGACCAGTCCAATGGGCATGGGTATGAGCCGCTTGCAGCCATTCTGAAGGCCTTATTTTGTCCCACAAAGGGAACATAGCAGTGCTACAACTTGCGCAACAGGCATTGTGTAGTCTCCACTCCTCCACTAGACAAATGCAGGCTGTGAAGCCATTGTGTCGAGTCTGCTATTGAGCACTGGAGCAATGCCGCCACTTGGCCTACAGTTATTTACCTGTTAAAACAATCTTATTCTGCACCCAAGTTTTACACCAGCAAGGACCTTTATGTCAGTCATACCAAATAATGAGGAATCTGACGTGTGTCCTGTACTGGAAGACCCCCGCCTCATCTGCAGCCCGTGGGTGTTTCTTGGTCAGCATGTTCGTGTTTCTCACCTCAGTGAGTGCTCTGCTTAAGGGGGCCACAGCTGGACTCTGTCTATTTGTTTACACGCGCACACAGAGGCTAGTCACACACAACACAGCTGGTCCACCTCAACGTACGTTTGTGTCAGCAAGAATGCAGGATGCACAATCAAGCCGGAGGAGGGCGAGAGTGCGTGTATGCCTGCTCACTGATTGTAACCGCTTATGCGCTGTGTACTGATGCACACTCACTCTTCCTCACAATCTCAGACCGCTATGGGATTGGCAACATTGCCCATGTACGAAAGAAAGGTTTCATACATTTCAGAGGTCCCTAATGCACTTCCTGTTTTGTGTCCACAGGCTCCTCCTACTATGACAACGTGCGGCCGTTGGCGTACCCCGACTCTGACGCCGTGCTCATCTGCTTCGACATCAGCCGCCCCGAAACCCTGGACAGCGTCCTCAAGAAGGTCAGCGTCGAGAAGCGAGAGAAATGTTGTTAATATCGAGACAACTTGAACCCCGTCAGAATCTCACATTCGCACTCTCGAATTCCAACAATTGAACGAGTCACAATTGGGGGCTGAGGAACACCCCCTTGAGCCCTGAAAACCACTAGGAGCACTTGACCCTTGACCCTCGTCGGAATGGAGAGAATGCGAGGAGAGCCCCGGGAGACATGTTGGGCTTTAGTTCGAGCGTAGACCTGGCTATTGCAAATTAGCCGCGCCAGCTCAATCAAGAGAACAGCTGCTGTGTGCATTTCTATGACTTTTTGGTCTGTGTGAGATTCACGTAAATTGAGTTAGGGTTAGGGCAGAGAGCAGGTGATAATTAACCTTTGCGTGATGGCCTTTGGGTGTGATGTACAGTTTCTGGGTGTAGGATTTAATGGTGGTGGCAAAAGTGTGTTAAGTGTGGGTGGGGTGGCAAACTGTGGTTACAGTCCAGTTTCTATGTGTGTTTTATGTGTTTCATGGGCGTATGGGAATGTGTGTCTGTGTGTGTTTGTGTTTAGTTCCAGAGCGTCACAAATCATGCGTAGTCTATTGTGTTGAAGGACCTTTCTTTATAGGTTCGGTTGTTGGTTTGTGTGTCATTGAAACCTGCCCCAGTTGTCTATAGTTGGCTCTCCCATCTTGACGCCATGTGTGGCATGGCCCTTTGAACTGCTGCTCCCACGGCTTCAGGCATTCCCACGCCTGGTCTGTTGACGTGTTTAGTGGTCTGTGGGGAGCTGCTGAAACACCCCCACAGACTTTGTAGATCTAACCCTGGACACCTTTTTCTTTTTTTTACCCACGAGTCCCTCGCAAGACTCAGTGCTCCCTGTCAACAAGGGGGGGGGGGAATCTCACATCGGGCTTTTCGCTTTCCCAGAATCCCCTGGTAGGGGGTTGCAATGACCCCTGACCCCTGGCTGTCGCACTGGTAATCTCTAAGACCTGGGGCACATTGGGACCTGTTGCACAATCACCACCCCAAATTAGACTCCTGACTCCTGTGGAACCAAGATCATCAGCTGACAGTGGGGGGTGGGGAGGTGTGTTTGGGGGGGGGGGGGTCCTTTGAGGGTCAAGGGTTCTTTTCTACTTGATGAATGGAACTGTCAGCTCCTTCTTGTATTCAACACATGGTTTCTAGAAGCCTCCGGCTCATCAGATGGTTTAGTAGTGGTGTTCGGTGTTCTTGTGTCAGTAGAGGAGTTGAACACTTTTAAAGCTGAGTTTGAACGAACACTTCAGCTCACGAGGAACTGTTTGAACAGCACTGTCGCCGCCTGTGCCGTACCTGGAATAGCTCAGCTTACTCCGACTGTATTTGGAAAAAAGAAATGAATGTTACTGTGTTACTGTTGCATCAACCCTGTCTGTTATACTGACTAAATGACTGACTCTCTGCCTATTATACTGACTAAATGACTGACTCTGTCTGCCTGTTATACTGACTAAATGACTGACTGTGTCTGTCTCTCCACAGTGGCAGGGAGAGACCCAGGAGTTCTGCCCCAACGCCAAGGTGGTCCTGGTGGGCTGCAAGCTGGACATGAGGACAGACGTTAGCACGCTGAGGGAGCTGTCCAAGCAGAGACTCATCCCCGTCACACACGAGCAGGTGGGCAGGAGGAGGACGGGAGGAGGAGGAGGGGGGGGGGGGAGGAGAGGGGGGAGGAGGAGAGGGGGGAGGAGGAGAGGGGGGAGGGATGGGTTGAGATGGAGGAAATGGTAGAACTAGATTAAAATACATATGCAGACAACCATGAAGGCCTATAGAAGAGTTGTACGTCTCTAAAACACAAATTAGTTTGGGGCAGATTCCATAATGGGGTTCTTGAATCTAAACATATATAGTAACTAATAAAAATGTGAACAAACTAGGCTGGCGGGAACATAGTTATTGTACCATTGAGATGAAGTGCAGCATTTGTTAAACCATTGATGATCATAGAGTGTGTGAGAGTGTGACTGCAAAAGGGATTCGGACGATATAATAAAGCATAAATTGCTCTTAAGGGACATGGAATGAGATGAGAAACAATACAGCAGCATGTGTGTTTTCCTCTGTAGCTTTGCTAATGCACTCAGTGAATCCCACAGGAGAACGACGTGAAAGAACAAATCCAAACTCAAATATACACTTGTACATACACACACACACAACCACACACACAATCAGCAACGATGGGGTAGAAACATAAAAAAATAAACTTGACATGTTGCCACGTTAGCTTTTTCTGACTGCAATATGCTGACAGCTTTGTAAAGGTATCTTATTGTGAGAGGACTGGGTGGGAGGCAGGGAGGGGGCTGGTAAGGGTTATGTCTAGGGACACACTTTGCCCTGAAATGAAATATTCATGCAGATTTAGGGATTTTGAAAAATGCAGGATAAATAGAAAAATGGACTTTGATAAATGAGTGAGCCCTTTTATCGCTCACTGCCATATCCCTGTAAGCCAGTGGGAGGGTGGAGGGAGGGGTTGATAAACTGGTCCACAAATCCGTGAATTTTAATCAGCTTTTTGCTTGTTCATTTTGTGCTCTCCTGTGTCAGACATACACAAAGTAGAACGGCTTTTCACCCCACACACTCACACACACACACGCTCAGAGAACAAAGAGGCCTTTTTCCACATCTGAATGTAAGCTAGCCGCGGGGGGAAAAAACGGATTCACTCCCCCACCCGAAAACGCCCCACAACCTGAACATTTTGTATTTATGTTTATCTAAATGTTTATTTACCCAGATCATGTAACAATATAACTATGCAAACATTTGAGTAGGGTGCTACTGTATGAAACAGATTTCTTGGGACAATTTAAAGGGCATTTCTGGAAAACACAAGGCCCATGTATCCAGAAACGGACAAAAATCTTCGTCTGAAGCAGCTACTGTGGAACTCTCTAATATTGCGAGAGAATGTGTTTCTTACAAGATTGCGAAGCCTCTGACAGCAAACCTTTGCTGATCTAATCCAATAACTTGCAGCCGTTATCCCGTTGTTGATCTTAAATTGAATCCTGCCAGAGCTGAGGAGTCACAAGCGACGGTGACCAGGGGGTGAACCCCGGACATTTCCGCACTAATCTGCCTAAGACCTGATGGCGCTTCTCTGGTTGCCACAGCTACCCCCCCCCCCCCCCTCCACCAGCCCACCCCACCCTCCTTTTCTAAATCTGCCATTCCACCAAATGAAGACTTCTAGTCTCATGTCTTCAGCTCTGTGCAAAGCCTTGATAAGATCACACCGTAGGCCTGTGGGAATGAAAGGCTTGCTGTTTGGCTGTGACTGCATGCCATCCCAGAGAGGCTCATGGGAAATGCAGTCCCTTATCCATCTTTGCTGCAGGGGCTGGTGCACCTGTGTGATGATCAATTTAGAAACGACAAGAAAGAGAATTGAGAAGAGGGAATTGTAGAGTAGGATTGGAGGCTGACTCTCCTGCAATCAATATGATTTTCCAGTCAGTGATGCCCTTCTAACCTCCTCCATAAATTGCCCTGCTGGCCCGTCGAGCTCTCAGTCCTTCTGCTCCAGTTCAACCAGCGCCCCAACCACAGCCCCACAGCCCCAGCACCCCAGCCCCAACCACAGCCCCACAGCCCCAGCCCCACAGCCCCAGCCCCACAGCCCCAGCCCCAGCACCACAGCCCCAGCGCCACAGCCCCACAGCACCACAGCCCCACAGCCCCCCAGCACCACAGCCCCAGCCCCAGCCCCACAGCCCCACAGCACCACAGCCCCAGCCCCACAGCCCCAGCCAGGCAAGAAAGACAGCCCTGCATTATTTAGTCTTCAAGTGTAGATGTCTGTCCTTGGATGTGTTCAGATCAACAACACCTCACAATGCTGAGCAGGATTGAGATATTGTTGTTAGTCGGTAGAGAGCAGTACGACGAGCTGTTTCTTGTTTGTGCTCAGGTGTTGAAACAGTGAGTTAATGTGGAGCAAGTCTGACATATCAGGTTGATGGGTGAAATGAGGAAAAAGCATTATTGTTTTCTTGCCAGGTAGTATATTGATGTTGTCTACAGATGTTAGAATGAAATTAACTGTGTACAGATAGAGAAATCGGGAAAGGAAGCATTGTGGGGGGGAAAAAACGATATTGGAAAAGAGAGACATTCAAAATGACATCAGGGTGATGATGCTGATGTTGTTCCTGTCTCGTTGTCTCTCAGGGCAGCATGCTGGCCAGGCAGGTAGGAGCCGTGGCCTACGTGGAGTGCACCTCCAAGGTGTCAGAGAACAGCGTGAGGGACGTGTTCCACATCACCACGCTGGCGTCCGTGCGACGGCCACACAAGCCCCAGCTGAAGCGAAGCAGCTCCCGTAGGGGCCTGAAGCGGGTCTCCCAGCTGCCCCTGCCCCCCCTGCCCCCCCTGCCCGGCCGGCTCGAGCACCTGGACCCCACCCCTGCCATGAGGAAGGACCGTGCCAAGAGCTGTGTGCTCATGTAGAGACACGCCCACACACAAACATATTCTATATAAATATATGTATACTTCAACACAGAAATATATGACAGAGGAACTCTATTTATTGTTTTTTTTTTTTTTTTGTCAATCCTCCCATTCTATGTGTTTGTTTTGCACTCCTGAGGAACAAGGAAAAACGAAGAAAACGCTTTGGATTTTATTTGCTCGCGTGTGCAAATCTTTCGAGTTTTTCGAGACGTTTACATTTTTGTTCTTCTCTTTAACGGGTGGTGAGGTGGACTAGTTCCCTGATGTAGCCTCACGGTGACTTGGGCGGGTACCTGGGGAAGGGGGGGGCCTTCCTCACAGAGGTATGTCCCCTCCGCCATCTTTGTTGGCTGGCTGAGAAGACCGTCGGAAAGGATGGAGGAAGACGACATCGATGTAGAAACAAGAGAATGAAGCTCGAGCCCTATTGTTCTCATGGACATGTTGCAGATGCAAAATCTGCTATGATACCTCCTGTTGCCATATTTGAGAGTGAAACAGTATGTATGTTTATTCAGTAAAGGGATCCAAGTGAGTTGGTTAACGATGGAACAGACCATGAGAATCTTTTTCTCTATTGTTCTCTCTCTTGTTCTCTTGTTAACCTTGTCAAGATGTTTGGAGCTATTTCAAATGATTGAAACCACAAGTGCTTTCTAGAAAAAGTCACTACATATCTGTTTTTAATTGTTTAACACTTCATACTGTCAGCTCTGATCACGTCGACCTGATTCACTGAAGTCTTTGCTGTTGTTGCTATTTTAAGATGTTAATTTGTGGAAAACGTGTAGATAAAGTGTTAGGGCTATTTTGCTGTATTTTCACTTGACTCTGAATATGAAATAAAGCAACAGCTTGCTTTTAGGGAGCAAAGAAACCTGGTCTGCAGCCAAGTCTTATCATTGTTTAAGTGGAGCATCGGAACAGTTTGTCTGGGGTTCTTCTTTCAGCACAAATATTGATCCCCAGTTAGTTTCACCTCCCCAACATGGCTCTGAGCTAACTTGACAGAAGCATATTTAAACCAACAACCCCCAAACCACAGTAAGTGTTGATCAGATAAAAACATGGATTCTTGTAGTGACTCGCCGGTGGTGTGCCTCGAAGCGTTAGTCGGCTGTTGCCAAGGTTACTGTTGTCTCTGTAGTGCTTCACCATTTCCCAATCTAAAGCACCCAATAGCAGTGCTGCCTGCCGTTGGATTGGCCCAGCCTAACAACATAGATTTCACTCGATTACAGACAGACAGGAAGTCACAAAGCAGTCCGGTTTCACTGCATCACGGTTGGAGTGAATCACCATGACTCCTCGTTCACCTCCGGTGAAAGGAAGCTCAGTTTGACACGATGCGACAGCTGACATCCTCTGATGGAAAACAAGTCGTTGTTTAGTTTGATCCTCGAACCCTTATGTCTCTCTGGGATGTTATTTCCCTGAGCTGAGGTCAGGGAAGGTGAGCTGTGAGGGACAGGAGAGAGACTGTTGTGTGGCTGCAGTGTGGCTGCAGGTACAGGAGAGAGACTGCTGTGTGGCTGCAGGTACAGGAGAGAGACTGCTGTGTGGCTGCAGGTACAGGAGAGAGACTGCAGTGTGGCTGCAGGTACAGGAGAGAGACTGCTGTGTGGCTGCAGGTACAGGAGAGAGACTGCAGTGTGGCTGCAGGGACAGGAGAGAGACTGCAGTGTGGCTGCAGGTACAGGAGAGAGACTGCTGTGTGGCTCTAGAGTGTGGCTGCAGGTATGTGTCCTGGAGGGTTGCTGGGTCTCAGTAAGCCACTGTCGCTAACCCTAATCCTATTCTGGGACTCACTGAGTACACTGTAGAGGCACACAAATGTATTTAACACATACATTGACTTAACACACACACTGCACACTCATCTGTTCAAAGCATGGGATGCAAGTGAGATGAAATATTTTCAGATTGTCAAAAAGAAAGATTGAATTAGGAGATGGGGAAGGAAACGAGAGGAGAAATCAGGGTTGGAAGCAGGGGGCAGAAGGGCCTGGGAGGGGTCACCACAGGCAGGAAATGAGCAGTGGAAATGAGGTTGGCACCAGCAGCATGGGCACTGGTCCTGTGGTGCCCCTGTAGTTCAGACTGACACTAAGAGGATTAGCAGTGTGTGTGTGTGTGTGTGCGCTAACCAGGAGAGGGATGGGTAGTGTCACTGTTTGTGGCATTGGCCTGCATTTACATTTAGTCATTTAGCAGACGCTCTTCTCCAGAGTGTCTTACAGTAAGTACAGGGACATTCCCCCCGAGGCAAGTAAGGTGAAGTGCCTTGCCCAAGGACACAACGCCAGGAATCGAACCAACAACCTTCTGATTAATAGCCCAACTCCCTAACCGCTCAGCCATCTGACCCCTTCAACATTTGCACTCATCGAATCATCCATTCATCCATTCATCTATGCACACGCAAACAACCCCAGCACAGACACTGACAGGCATCTCACAGACGGAGATCATATATTGCCTTCAAAGCCTTTCGAAAGTCAACTTGCCTTTCGCTTTATCTTTTACAATCTCCACCCACTCAGACATGTTCCAGGCCTGAGACAGGGAGCTTAATTACCGCAGAATGTCTCGCCTCTATTTCAGCAATCTGATCAGTCATTTGCCCTTTACAGCAAAGCAGCCATGAGGGATCAGAAGCCCCTTGGTGGGTTCTCCGCCTCTGCATACTCGACTTACTTTCCTCCAGCCGTCACAGGGAGAAGGCTCAGGCAGAGATAACTGAACAGAGCTAACATCATACTCATACACTGATGTACACACATACACATACATGATCTAACTCTGGTTCATGGGACTATTGTATGGATATGATCCAATCCATACATGACTATGTTTCTGTTAAAGGAAGTGCTGGGCGAAATGAGGATTGGAGAAAGTCTGGAGGAGCATTCTGACTGTCAAAGGACCATAGAGTAGCACTGCAAATTGCATGAAGTCATGAGATGGTTTGTAATGAAGAGCAGTGTGTGTCATCTTGACCAGCAAACACACACACACGCACACACACACACGCACACACACACACACACACACGCACACACACACACGCACACACACACACACACACACACGCACGCACACACACGCACACACACACACACACACACACACACACGCACACACACACACGCACACGCACACACACACACACACACACGCACACACACACACGCACACACACACTGTATATGCACAATGTGTACATACACTTTCAAACGGACTCGAACATGAAACCCAATTCATGCAAGATAAGGGCAGATGTTTCACTCTACAGTTTGTAGAATGCCACTGCACAGGAATATTAATCGAGACACCTTTCCTTTGCTTTTCGGTCCAACTTTGGTTGTGTAGCTCACAAAGAGCAGACAGACCTGATCAACTCCCTTAGGAGGTGTCATAGACTGTGGAGATTAATTAGCCCCTACTTTAACTTTATCCCACTATGGGATACATTTTTGCTAATTAAAATGTGTGTGTACTGTTTGTGTGTTGATAGATGCAATGTACACACCCGACTCAGTGTTGAAACTCATCCGAAACAGAATCTTCTCGTAATCTCCATCAGAGGAAGATTGACCGATATGGTTATTGATATTCTGGAGGGTAGGTATTATATTTCCATCTGTTTACACGAGGATGCACACATGTTTCTCTAAGGGATTAAGGGGAGTATAAATTATCTTAGTGATTGGGATGTGACTGTGTGTGTGTGTGTGTGTGTGTGGTGTGGGGAGGTGTGGTGAGGCCTGAGGGGGTGAAGGGAGAATATTCAGTACCTAATCTGTCATACTGTCACACTCTGGGGAGTAATTTATTCAAGTTTATAATTAACTTTTAATGGGATGTGTCGTATTGTACATCTGATGTAAATAAAACCTGGTCTGATTGGTATTTAATTATCTACAGGTAGTTTTATATCCAATTTAAAAAAAACATGTTAAAACAACTCCCTAGGAATTTGATTGAATGACTGTTGACGACATGATCTCAGGCTGAATAGCTTCCGATCACTTATCCCAGTCGGGGTTTGTGTCTGTAGAGGTTTATGATTGGTGTGTTCTCAGTCTTAACAGAGACGGCCCTCCCCAAGCTGCAGGGCTCAATAGGAGCTAATTATAGCGTAATTAAACCCTGTCTGCTCTTTCAGTCGTACAGGGTAGTTTTGTCCGACTAGTCTGCTGTGGTGCTCTCTGTCATCATACCTCGTCCATCTCTCTGCCACCCTCGTCCCTAACCCGCTCCCCCACCCCTCCCCGCTCCCCCACCCCTCCCTGCTCCCTCCCACTCTCTGCCTGTCAGCAGGGTGCGTCAATCACCACGCAGGTGAATCAACCTGTCCGCACCTGACACATCAGGAAACACGATCACCACGATGAGCAGCAGCACCTCAAAACATAAGGAGAAATGTTTTTCAACGGACATGAAAGGGTCAACAGTATCATTTCACAAGGCTGTGAAATGAGAAAGAAATGATGCCTACAATTCCTAAAATTCTCCCACCCTAATGAACTACACCAGTTGAGCCTTAGCCCTGAGCTCAGAGACTGTTTCCACAGAGACGCTGACGTCACACTAACCTACAAGTGAATGTTCCAGAATGTTAATGAACCCAGCTGAACTGTCTGGTGAGAGGGCTGAGTCACACACACGCACACACGCATGCATGGTAGCACACACCAAAGCAACTTGTGGAGTGACAGCTGGATTTTTCACATGGCTTTTATGTGCCTCCACAAGCTTTTGTTTTGGTTTCTGTAACCAGTGCTCAGCAAAACAACAGCAACAACAAACTCCCTGGCAGCATATGCAGGTGTGGCTCGGTACCGACTCGACTACACTCTACCCCACCCGTCTTTTTTATTTTAGCCGAGGCGATCCCAAAAGGCGACGTGAAAAATACTGCAGACTACTGATTGGTCAGAGAGAGACACGACATGGGACACACAAACCTGCCATTTTAAAACAGCCAAGTTATTTTATAGCGTGCTACGCTGAAAAAACCACAAGATTAAATAAACACATTTTTTTGATTGTTTTAGGGCTGAGCTGCCCCTTTAAGCCTCTATCTGTTGCATCTACCCATTTCCATGAACACACTCAGACATCCCGATCCAATCTAACAGACTGTTAGCTGGTGAAAGTCCTAAGTAGAGCGAGAGATGTGGTGGAGGCAGGGAGAGGGGGAGTTCAGCGGTACGGAAGAAGCCACTGAGTTGGGTCTAATCAGAGCAATGAAGCGGTGAACACACACACCCCGGCACCATGCCGGACCTGGAGAGTGTCCTCCCTCCTGCCCGCTCTCCTAGCCCACGTCTCCTCTCCCCTCTCCTCTTATCTCTCCTCCCCTTTCCTCCGCTCTTGTGCTCGTCTGGTCAGCTGACCCTGCATCGGGGAAACGTCCCTCCGGTTGTTCTTATCTCACTGCTGTCGTTCAGAGGCTACTTCTTTCACGGTGGGGAAGTCTTCAAACTCAGAGGGACTTAACTCCAACTTCATGATGCACGAAGAAGGTTCCAAATATGCCTTGTGTGTGTGTGTGTGTGTGTGTGTGTGTGTGGAACTCTGCATGCGATTGTGTGTGTGTGTGTGTGTATGTATGTATGTTGGCTATAGTGACAGCGTGTGTATAGTTGGTTGGAGGGTGTTGGCAGAAATCCAATTCCAGCTGAGTCGTGCTAGCCAGTTATGGACGGCACATCGCTACCCTGACGCTGGTTTCTAAGACATAGAGGAACGTTGGCATACAGGCCGCAGGCTGTAAGATGAGTTGTGTGCATTTTTGGAAACGTGTACTCAAGACACCCAGATTACACTACAAACACACGTGCACACACACCAACATACACACACATGCACACACACACTAACATTTACATTTGACATTGAGTCATTTAGCAGACGTTCTTATCCAGAGCGACTTACAGTAAGTACAGGGACATTCCCCCGAGGCAAGTAGGGTGAAGTGCCTTGCCCAAGGACACAACGTCAGTTGGCTTGACCGGGAATCGAACTGGCAACCTTTCGGATTACTAGCCCGATTCCCTCACCACTCAGCCACCTGACATACACACACATACATGCACACACAGAGGCATTCATTAATGACAGGGATTATTCTTTATAGCTATTCATAGAGTTGTGCTCTGATAAGACAAACCAATTTGGCATCATTAATTCATGCACAAAATGTCGACAAACAATCTGCTAGGAAGCAACAAGGCTCTCTGCTAATTATTCCATTCCATTCTGGTAGACTTGATATTGGCTGTGGGAGTTGTTCTCTAAGTCTTTCTGTTAGTGAGGTGTTAGTTGCTGAGCGTGGGAAGCGTGATAGATGATCGCTATTATTTATGGGGTCTTGATAGTGTGATTTGATCGGTTGAGTTAGAAGGTATGCAAACTTAGGAGACGATGGTCTGATATGTGGGGGGTCGTGGTGGGGGTGGGAGGGAGGGGCAGGGTGGAGGTGGAGGTGGAGGGGGACGTGCTGGTTTATGCTTTTAGGCCCAGCTCCAGAGTTTGTGTCTGGGTGGCCGTAACTCTGGTAGATTTATCATTTCTGTTGAACAGGATGTGGGCACAGGCCATCAGTTACAGCTTTCTCTGTCATCTGGAGGTGGATATCGGAACACCTGAACCATCCTGGTTTTCTAACATAAAGTCTTGGTTTTGTCTATAGGGGTGCTGTTGTGATTGCAGGTAGGTAACGTGATCTCACTGACAGAGCCCAGTCAGAAACTGGAAACTGAAACATAGACTTAGCATGTGCCTGTCAAGGAAAACGAAAGTCTTAAAAAATTGATGAGTCATTTAAAACCTACAAATTCAGCAGATAGACACGCATGTATGTTTAGGGCTTGTGTCTACAGGGGCCTGTCTCTCTCTCTCTCTCTCTCTCTCTCTCTCTCTCTCTCTCTCTCTCTCTCTCTCTCTCTCTCTCTCTCTCTCTCTCTCTTGCCCTCTCTCTACAACCCATTACCTCTTTTTCATCACTCCTTATTTCAGCCTATCTCTCTCACTACTCCTTTTCTTATTAAGACAATGACACATGCTTAGGATTCTAAATGGACATTTATGAGTAAGGACATGTTGATGTGGCGTTGCCAGGGAAATTAGCCATGGTTTCAGACTTTTAATTATGTGTGTGTAGGTGTGAGTCAGAGAGAGAGAGAGAGAGAGAGAGAGAGAGAGGGAGGAGGGTGGGGGATGGTGTATGAGCGTGTGTGGAGGGGGTGGGTTGGAAGAGTCCTTCCTGTCTGCGCTGCGATCTGCATTTTGAACACACCCTCTGAGTGCTGATAAAAGGTTGATCTCAGACCCATGGAGTTGTGTGAAGACCATCCAAGGGCATCTGTGAGGAAGGGATGTGCAGGACACAAAACACCAAGGGCGATCCAGCTCACGCTTTTCAAGTGTCAGAATCAGCAATAAGATGATGGAATCTGTCATGGGAGATAAACACACACACACACACACCACCTACCCTAATTATTTACAGAGGTGAGTGATGGACACAGTGCTGAGCTGTGTCGCTGACGCAGGGAGTCCTCCTGCCATCTGCTCAAGGACCAATCCTCACCTGCCCCAAAGCACGCACACATACACACACATACACACACACACACATACAATCACGTGCTGAAACACGTTTCCGAATGCAAGGCAGCTCACTGGATCCTCTGTGGAGGTCACAACAGAGGCCGAGGCGCCTCATCTCTCACCTCGTTACACACACGTTAGGGCCCAACGTCATTGCAACACGTGATCACACGGTCCCTTTCATCTCTGGCATTCCGTGCTCTCTCTGTCCCGCAGAACATACTTACAGTCAGCCTCATTACCGTCATACTTGAGCGGTTAGGGAAGCGGGCTAGTAATCTGAAGGTTGCCAGTTCGATTCCCGGCCGTGCAAATGACGTTGTGTCCTTGGGCAAGGCACTTCACCCTACTTGCCTCGGGGAGAATGTCCCTGTACTTACTGTAAGTCGCTCTGGATAAGAGCGTCTGTCAAATGAATAAATGTAAATGTACTTAGGTTTGCTTTCTCTAAGGGTCAAAGGTCAGAGGTGAGGGTCATTGTTTTCACCGAACAATGCGTGGGTCAGCCTGTCATATGCCTTTCAGCGCTACGTCATGTCTGACGGAAGAGTCACGAGGCCCAGAGGAGAGGTAGGGAAGGGTGCGGCGCCCATGGAAAAGCTTTCAGCTCATTTGCTGCTCATTATTTTCTGCTAAGGACATGAGGAGGGCGGGGGAGGGGTTTAACTTAATTATGAAGTTGTGTTGTATTTGTATTCTAAGAACATAGAAAACACCTTTTCCCTAGTGATTATTAGATGAGAATGAAATCAAATTAACAGTCAAACAGAGGCAGCCAGACCACCCCCAACAGCAGCCTTTTACACCATCTGGCAGCCATACAACACATATCTCCTCAGAGGGCCTGGATCTCAGTCTCCCTATAATGGCTACCAAAACAGAGTAGAACCACAAACTTCAAAGCTGCTGGCACACACTCTGTCACACACACACACACACACGCACACTGTGTGAAGTCAGACTGTCTAAACCATCTCCGGTCCTGTGACACTAGGCCAGGTGCACCGTGACTAGCTAGTTGGCAGTGCCCTCCGGTTGTCGCTCCTGTCCGTCTTGAACTGCGGCCAATCACAGAATCTCCCTCCTTTGAGGACCCGCATCAGGAGACCAGGCAGCCTCCCAGATTGGCTGAGCACCTGCTGCTTTGCAATATGCCCACCCGCTCCCCATAGCGTCACGACAGGCCTCTCATTCACAGTCCTCCGAAAGGTTCCCTTCTCCCCCTCCGTCTCTCCCCCCACCAGGTGGGACCAAACACATGGCCAGCGTTCCCCGGTCAGCTCTGTCGCGTGACCAGGATGGGCCAGCGTTCCCCGGTCAGCGCTGTGGCGTGACCAGGATGGGCCAGCGTTCCCCGGTCAGCTCTGTGGCGTGACCAGGATGGGCCAGCGTTCCCCGGTCAGCTCTGTGGCGTGACCAGGATGGGCCAGCGTTCCCCGGTCAGCTCTGTGGCGTCCTGGGAGACGAGCAGCCATCACACAGAGGAACAGCCAGATAAAACGTCCTCCGACAGCGCAGACGGGAACACAACCCCCAGCCAGACAACGCCGACAATATGAGGTAGGGAAAACACAGGCCAGACTTCACACCAGACCAGACTGTTCAACAACAAAGCCCTGGGTGTTTTAAAAAAAAATAGTCTAAATGCTCCACGGCCAACAAATCTACTCGGCATTCAGTGGAGCGAGTCGGGGATGGGAGGAGGAGGACGAGAGGTCAGACGAGGCACAGTCTATCGCTTGTTTTCATTTATTTCCTCGAAAAAGATCATGATGACCAATGAGAGTCAATATGTCCACCCGTGCCTTCCTGCAGATAGCTATCTAAGCCAGGTGAGAGAACCAGCGGCCCACGCTGATCCAGCAGGAGCAGCTGATGAAGCCGCAGCGCTTCCCCAGTGATGGAAGACACACTGGGGAAATCAAGCCAATCACTCCTCCTCACACCTCCGCACAGCTCTCCACCTCCAGCCCTCTCTTGCTCTGAATTACCCGCCTCCTCTCCGCTCCCTGTGAGCCTCCTCCTTGGCTGGTCTTCTCCAGACCCTCACAGCAGAGCAGTGAGGGCAATCTCAGCCAGCCTTAAACTAATTCAACAGACAGTCTAAAGCTCTCCACTGTCACTAAGCCCCAATTGGAACACTTGAACTGGAAATTACATTTTCACAGCTCGCAAACACGGAATTAATGTCTATTTCGTTGTGTTTGAGGGAGGGAGAAGGAGAGAAAACACAAAATGGATCTTAAACCAACCAAGCATATTTGTCTCACCTAAATGTAATGCTGGCTTTATGTTTTTTGACTGTTGCAATTTAAATTCAGAGCAGAAATAAAACCCTCTTGTTTCATTAGGCACTTCTCTCTCATCTCTGTAGCTTCCAGCCCCTCTCCTCGGATGAGGTGGTGTTACAGGGGGTTGGGGAGGAATTGAGATCATAGCGTCATAGCGATTGTAAAAGGATTGTCTGTGTCTGTAAATAACATGAGAGATTTCAAACACCTGCGTCTCAGCTCATGAGAAAGAGATGGGATTGGGATGAAGGGAAGGAGAGAAGGAAAATAAGAGACAAAGAGAGAGAGAGAGAGAGGTGTGTGGGGGGGGGGGGGGGCAGGGAAAGATTGAGAAAGTAGTTGCACTAAAACTGTAACCTGAAAGTAATAGATAGCTGATAGTGGAACTGAAAAGTCACACTTAGTTCAGTCAGGCAGGTATCTGTAGTGTCGAGCAATTCCCTCTAACACTAACACCTGTCAGAGACACCATCTGCTTCCCCAGCAGATCCTGCTCATACACACAGATACATCTGCCTCCCAGTCTATCTCCCCTGTCTCTCTTCCTCTCTTTTCTACCTCTCTCTCCCCCTCTCACTTTCTTTCCCTGTCGCTCTTTTACCTCTCCCTGTTCCCCCCCTCCTCTCTCTCTCTCTCTCTCTCTCTCTCTCTCTCTCTCTCTCTTTCTTTCTCTCTCTCTCTCTGTCTCTTAATCTTTCTCTCTCTCCCTCTCTGCCTCTCTCCCTGTCTCTCTCTTTCTCCATCTTCCCTTATCTCTCTCTTTCTCCCTCTCCCCTTATCTCTCTCTCTCTCTCTTGCTCTGTGTGTACATCTTCCTCTGACCTTCCTCTGGGATCCTAGAATACAGTGTGGGGCTTTTGATATATAATGTATGAACCAGGCTGAGCAGGTCTAGCATCGACCTAGCCAACACTGTCACGATGACAACACAGAATAATGGAATGTATATTTACAGGTACACTAATTGGAAGGTATACATGTACGGACACTGGTCTGTTAAAACATACATTACCAAACCAATGAGATTGTCTGGCAGTGTGGAGGAGTCTACACACTACTACTAAACACAAACAACAAACTCCATGTTAAATAGAAAGGGCTGTTGAATTTGGGTGCAGCAACCCCTGAATTGAAATTGCCCTTTGCACTACTTACTTTGATCATATTCATGTTTTCTTGGGCTGAAAAACGTTAAAAGAACATTTGAATATGTGGAAGGACTGTCTGTTGTGCGTCCATGATGGCGCTCCTCGTTAGAATGAGCTGCCATAAACATTGTTTTGGTACAAAAATGTTGATTACTTTTGCCTTGAAAAGGAGGTAATTAGGCTGGGTTTGCACTTAATTTTGAGATAGCTCAATGAGGGTTGGCTTAATGAAGCACAGCTTAATGGAATTTTAAAATTCTATTTGATTCAGGTCAACACAGATATAAAGCAGTGCGTGAATAATATGCTAGTCCATCGAGCTAAATAGGAGAACCTAAACATGCTCTACCGAAGACAAAACCATTTCTGGCTCTCCGACCCTCTCTCTCGTGGTTAATCTCTCCCTGGTCCTGGAGTGTGTCCTGTCTGGGTACTACAACACACTAACAGGCTCCTGCACCACTAACAGGCTCCTGGGGAAGGCTGCTGTTGTAGCAGCCGCAATTATGACACAAAGAGCTTCTATTGACTCAGAGGCTATGGTGGCTTTGTGCTGGGGAGCACAAGTGTGTGTGTTTGTGACTTGGGTTGAGATATGGGTGTGTGTGTGCGTGTGTTTGTATCTGTGTGTGTGTGTGTGTGTGTCTGCAGCTCTCTCTCACATGGGACTGTGAACTTGGAGGTTGTGTGGTTTTGTGTCAGGGAGCAGAAGTGTGTGTGGCTGGGGATGGGATGTGTGTGTGTGGGTCTGCAGATTTCTCTCACACAGAACTTTTGTGAGAAACTATTGTTGGCATCCTGTGCTCATACTTGACTGTGAGACTTCCAGTAATTCTGGTGTGATTCTGTCCTGTGTCTGTACACAGGGAGCACAGGTGAGAAGCCCTCACAAAGCAATGTTTCACCCTGCCTTTGGGTGTGATTTCTACAACATTTTAGCCAGTTTTGGAAGGCAGGGTGGCCAGGGGATTGGTCCAGGTGAACCGCTTCTATGCCTGCTTTCAAAACAGTGGTCTATTCAACTCTCTCTCCCCCTGCCTCTCTCTCCCCCTGCCTCTCTCTCTCTCTCTCTCTCTCTCTCTCTCTCTCTCTCTCCCCCTGCCTCTCTCTCTCTCTCTCTCTCTCTCTCTCTCTCTCTCTCTCTCTCTCTCTGTGAGTGACAGCTCCATCAGCTAGTGGAGAGGGGAGCATGACTGAGTCCACTCACAGCTGTTGTTTTCGAGGCTGTCTGCGTTCAGCCCCAGAGATCTCATTATAACCCCTACTGAGAGGCCTGTTCATTCACACACACACACACACACACACACACACACACACACACACACACACACACACACACACACACACACACACACACACACACACACACACACACACACACACACTGCCCAGTTTCACATAACCAGACAGTGAAATGAATTCAACACACAAACAAAAGCAGTGCAATTCTCATAAAAGTTCAAAAGCGCTCTTTAGTATTCCGAGCCGGGGTTGGATGTTTGGAAGCCAGTCCAGCACATGGCCACAGAGAGAACTTACTATTAAGACAATTTAGTTTATGGAACCACAGGGGCTGCAAGGATGTCTCCCACATTTTGTTCCTCTTCCAACGATAGGAGTCAGGGGACAGTAATGAGCCCGGTTTCCGCCCCTGGCTCCACAGAACTCATTATACTGAGACAAAAACGCTGATCTACAATGCAGAACACAGTCTCGCTAGGGTGTAGCATTCATGAGGAATCCATTTTGTATTTGTAGGTTTATGTGTGTGTGTGTGCTGTGTCAGCGGGGTGTCAAACCACACAGCAATACACAAACCTGATAGATAGCATCAATATTCCATTCCCAGCATGCCTAATGTATTCATGTGTAACTCCCCTCACACACAAACACACACGCATTCCCACACAAACACACATGCACTCACACACAAACACACATGCATTCCCACACAAACACACATGCACTCACACACAAACACACATGCACATGCTGTACTATCTGTCATATCAAACAAGTTTCGATTATTACATTACCTCTCGGTGAATAAACATTGACCATGCTAATGCCCTGCTACCTGATGTTGAGACGTTACCATGGTGTGACTGATAAAACATGTGCTGTGTTTCAATATAAAAGACTCTGCTCTGAAACCCTGCAGTGCCTATCCTCACAGCAGACCAGAGTTTCTTAAATATTATTCTGGACTGCCACCTGACCTCCATCTTTTTAAACCCCCTCTCCATCTCAATGTCCTTTCAATAATTCAGCAGAGTGTTTGCTTTTAGTAAACATCCCTTGGCTCCCGTGGGTCGGGGGTTGTCTGAATGCCGTGTGCAACCTGGGGAAGGATGTCTGGGTTTCACTGCTGAAGGTTTTGGGCCTCGCCTGTGGGTCAAGAGCAGGAGTGGACATTAAAATTCATGAGGAAGTGTTTTAATGCTGAGGCAGGGCGGCGCTAGCCAGCGATGTGAACACACAAGCCCTGGCTGACATGGTCTGATCCAGGCAGGGCCTGCAGCGTCAACATGCCCTGGGCCGAGAGGGCTACTCCTCTCAGTCACAGCCCCTGAGGTGGCCAGCCACTCGTTTCTACACAGCTGTGTGGCGCTAACTGCCTCTAGGAATGTCGGACTGCATCTGTTTACCTGAAACTGTGTCTGTCCCGCGTCTCAGAAGAGGAGTTCTGATCTCAGAGCGGAGATCTGTTCTACCTTTCAGATGAACAGAACAGGCCCGGAAACGAGATTAACGGAGGATTAAACCCAGTGACGGAGACTTTAATTCTAGATAGTGTGCACTGTATTAATCAGTTCTGAGCAGTATATACTTTGTGTCGATTCTCGACATTATTCATCCAGTATACATTGTCAGTATTTCAGAGCCACGGTGCTGTTGTTTAGGGGCCTGGCACAGCTTGGCTCAGTTGTTTGGCACAGTCCTGCCTGGTTCTGAAGGCAAGCCAAGACAGCTGCATCTCTCGCTTTCCTTCTCTCTGAGGCTGGCATCAGCTTCACGATGACACAACATGACCGACAATCTCCAAGTACAACAGATTAGTTGCGAGTCCATGAGGATTTGGTAGGGGCACCCTCTTATCTGGAATGTGGCTGTTTTTCTGCATCGTATATCTGTAGGGAAGCATATCACAGTCTGGGAATTTGCTTGAACACAGTACCTGTGCCAGTACCTGACTGTGAAGGTAGGCAGTATTCAGTGTGACACTAAAGTCTTCTGAACCAGCGCGTTGAGAGGAAGCCGTCTGTCGGCCCTTCCTCAGAGAGCAGACGTGGAAAGTACCCAGATTAACATCTTATCTGTGGAGAAATGAGCTTGATTTAGTCCACAACGACCTCTATTTATTTCCACTACGCTGACTGTCAGAATGAGTATGGGGAGATGCACGGAGGACGTCACTGTTATCACGGCAGCCAATGCGGCTGATCAGTTTCTCCTCAAACGAACTTCTTTCTCACACTACGGAAGTTAAAGACGTCATTAGATCTGACTGCGGCTGGCCTAATAAGGCTGCGTGCTATTGAATTAATTACTTTTTGCGCTCCCATCGAATAGCAGGCGCACATAAATGCTCGCACATGCTCACCCAAACATCTGGAGCCCTGATTTGATACGCGTGTATCAAGAGCCATTTCTATGTAAATGCATCAGGGTGTATTTGTATTCCTAGGGCCCGTTCTCTGGCATTGTCATTCATCTGTGCAGCCCAACAGGCCAGAACAACACACATCTAAGAGACCCATGGCTTGGATCTCTCTGAATACAAATGATGACTCAGGCAACTCTACAAAGAGCTCTCCCACAGTTGACACAGACTTCCACTCTGTTCCCAGACAGATAAACATTTGTTGAGATGAACTCAGCCTTGGTGAATCTGCCTGACCAGTGATGGTGAAGTGTGGTGCTGTGATCGTTTCTTACTGGTCGGTTACCGACCAGGGTTCGTTCAGTGACGCCATTATCTGTTAGCATCCAACCCACAGCATGGAGGGTTCTGACTTACACTGGAAGGTGAAAACAGCACCACTGACCAGACTCTCAGAGACACCCCAAACACGTTCTGACAGAACGCCTGGCCTGGATGAGACAGGAAGACATCTAACTGCATGGATACATGCAGCCGGACACAGTCAGAAGCAGAGTTCAGGGAGAGGCAAGTGTAAGATCACAGCCAGGAAGCTGTCCCTCGCAGTACGACTTCTGTCTCCTGTAAAACCTTGTTACACGAGAGGCAGAGAACCGTCATGTCAGAAGCTTTCGTGTTCGGAGCACTCTGTGGGGACACGATGGGCAGTCAGTCTTTGAGAGACTCTATCTCTCTCTGTCTGCTCTTTTGGAAATCTCAGGACTTTCCCAGGAAGCAGGATTTTCTTCCTGTTTCTTTTGCGTTTCATCCCTCTCTCCGTCTCACCTTTCCTCTGCCATCTTTCTTTCTCTTCATTCCTCCATCTCTTTGCTGTGTCTCTACATTAGTTTTTTCTCTCTCTCTATTTCTCTTCCTCCCACATTAACACTTATCTGCCACATTCATTTACATTTATCTATTTTTATCTCGTCATTTCCCTACCCTCTTCATCTCTCTGTCTCTATAGCGTTCTCTCTCACCTTCCTCTGACTGGCTCTAACCTCCCGGTCTCGCAGAACGGCAGAGAAACTCATTATAGTGGAGGATTAGATCGATCAACATGAGGGGATAGATGCCCAGTAGAGAGGCAGCCAGGCCAGGCCAAGCAATTTATGCCAACAATGGAGTTCATCCCCGCAGATCCCCACAGCCTCGCAGGAGAAAAAAAATCACCGTGGTGACTCAGTGGGTGAAACACACTCATAAACTCACACACAAATGCAACACACACACACACTTATTTTAAATGTGTATTGCTCAGTGAGATACTATGCACAGGACACAGCTTTGGCAGGAGAGTAAGGTCCTAATGAGTGCTGGTCAGTACAGGTCTATAGAGTCATGGGAGGCGTGGCCAGGCATGTTCCAAAAGAACCGAACAGATCGGAAAGCAGACATTGGATCGGGTTTTTGCTCAGTGGGATGTCTTTAGACTGGCCTCCTCTCCCCCCTCACATCCCCCCCCCTCCTCATTTCCCTGTGGAGTCAGCCTCGGCACCCCATTCAGTCCAGCAGAGCTTATCTCTGCCTCAGCCCTCTGACTCAGGACATTGCACTGCCGGGATTGTTAGTGTGTGTGTGTGTGTGTGTGTGTGAGTGTATGTGTATGCATATGTGTGTGATTGTGTATGTGTCTGCATGTGTGTGTTTGTGGGTGTGTATGTGTGTGTGTGTGTATGTGTTGTGGGGTTAATAAAGGATTAGGCATAAGACCGCATCAAAGCAATGGTGTGCAGCTTTCCATAAATTAACTTCACCTTTTGTCTCTATTTGTTGTTTATTTATGATTCCTTATTATTATTATTTTGGGGTAAATCCATGCAGATGAGCGAGTAATCCTGTTCTGGTTGTAGGTGATAGTGGTGAGTGTTGTTTACTGAACTGTTACATCACACTCAGGTGGAGATGAACTCTGCCACCAGGAACTGAAGCCTGGCTATCAGAAACTACAGTCCTGTTATGACATCACAGGGGCAGAGCAGGGCCAGGATAGGATAGGAATCATATTACAGTCCTGTTATGACATCACAGGGGCAGAGCAGGGCCAGAATAGGATAGGAATCATAATACAGTCCTGTTATGACATCACAGGGGCAGAGCAGGGCCAGGATAGGATAGGAATCATAATACAGTCCTGTTATGACATCACATGGGCAGAGCAGGGCCAGGATAGGATAGGAATCATACTACAGTCCTGTTATGACATCACAGGGGCAGAGCAGGGCCAGGATAGGATAGGAATCACACTACAGTCCTGTTATGACATCACAGGAGCAGAGCAGGTCCAGAAGCTGGATAGGATTCATGTGTTCTAGCAGATTGGCAGAGGAAAGATGGATTAGAAACAACCAACACAGATTGAGGGAGAGCCATTACCAAAGAAGAAAAGAGAGAGTTTGCAAAGCTTTTCTCGTGAAAGAGTGATTGATGTTGTATATAATTGTTGTATAAATTCCATGTATGATGCCATGTAAAGATTTGTATCAAATAAAGCATTGTGTGGTTATTAACATACTGTCAATTTCAAGTACAAATAGGAAAAAGGATTGCAAAACAGAAGGTACCGGGTAAGCAAATGAATTAAATAATGTTATACATCAGGAATTGTATTACATCTGAATAAATTAAGTGGTGGCACCAGTTGCAATTGGCAGGCTTTTCAGAAAGAAAGAATAGCTACAAGATTCATCACAGGGCTAATGAGATTCATGTAAGACAAGATGTACCTCTAAAAGGTATGTATAGATTCTCACTGTGATCTCCCACTGTGTTCTTCTGTTAATCATCGAGGTTTCAAGACTGTTTCTCGAATAAAAGTACAAAGCTGGTTTAGGCGTAATTGTACACATTAAGAATGGTAATCATGCCTCTGAAACTCAGCCAGCACAGGCATTCATGCACAGCTCTCCTGAGGAATATGCAAGGAACTGGGTACCCACAATCCCTTTCACCACATGTTGTCCTGAGAAAGTGCAGGATTCTGCAGCCTCATACACATTTTCATCTGCACAGAGCAGATAACTGGCCCCTTCTCCACCCTGCATGTGCTGCCCCCCCTCCCCTGTGTCCACAGACATAGCCTTACCTGAGGCTGCTGCTGGGGAGTTTGTCTGTCCAAACATTCATTATGCTCATGGTTAAATCCAGCACATGCATGCACACACACACACACACACACACGCACCCTGACACACACACACGCACCCCTGACACACACAGAGTTACTATAGAATGGAGAGCAGTTGGGCAAGGAAGAACAGGAGCTCAAAATGTGTTGGAAAATCAAAGGCAGAGCACATGCACACACACACACACGCACGCACACACACACACACACACACACACACACACACACACACACACACACACACACACACACTGTTGTTTTGTGTGTGTGTCTCTGCTGAATCAGCCACTTTGAAGTGTTGGGGCTTTGATTTAGCCCAGATATTTATGAGTTTGGCCCCATAACCTTAAAATCATTTTGTCAGAGAAATCAATGCCTGGTGATGTGTGAATCCTCTGAGACTCTGGGTGAGTCCAGCTGTGCCAGGAAGGAGTCCGGTGAGCCTGGTGCTGCCGCTTGGGCCGGGAACCAATCAGAACACTGGAAATTCATATCTGACCTTGACAAAGCATCAAACAACGTGACACACAACACTGACCAGACACCAGCTGGGTCTGTCTGTTCAGGTATAGGTTGTGACATCTGCAGATGATGATGCTGTTAGGGACGTCCTGGTCTGTCTTCCAGCTGGCATGAACCAAATAGTGCCTGATGATACCAACAAGCGGAAGACTAGCTCCACCCAAGGGCAGAATGGACTCCAGACAGCTGGACCCTGGTGTCCCACAGGATCCTCACTGCTCAGAACAGTGGCTCTGATTAGATATCCTAAGCAGGGTCCATGCAGCAAGAATGACACATCCTCTGGAAGAACTGGAGCTTGATAAGAAACACCTGCGTTGATGCGTGATTGATAGCATTGTGATAATACGATTAATCTCAGATCCTGTTTTCTCCTCATGGACTTTCATCAGTGTGTATTGTGTGATGAATGGTAGCCCGTCGAAAGCAAACTCATTGTGTTTCTGATGATGAGGTGTCACTGAGGTGTCACATGCCTGTATCTAGGGACACGCACACAAGTGGATGGTAATTGATCAGGGTAAGTCCAGCGCAGAAGCTGTTGGACCTGAATGCGAAGCGGGTTTGGATTGGACGTGTCACTTCAAAGGGGACCATTACACTGCTGTTTATAAGAGGAGGAGGAAAAGGCTTTTCTATTTGTCTCCGTATATATTTCGGTCTCTCTTCTTGTCTCTCTTGTGCCAACCCAACAGCTGTTTCTCCTCTGGATGGCCTCCAATAGGCTGACTGAGACCAGACTGAATGGGTTTTTAATTTCACTTGTTAATTGCTGTCATCCCCTCATTCCCCTCCTCCATTCCAGTGTGCTATGCTGCAAACTTTTACAGAGCAGAAGAAAAAAAACTGATGGGGAAGAGGAGAAGGAAATTGCATGTTGGGGTGACAGACGGCAGAGGCGGGTAGAGATTGATGAGCCTGGGAAGGTGAAGCGAATCTTGCGAAACATTTCAGATGAATCAATATACTACACTGATTATGAATTCAGTAGAACTATTTGCTGACTGATTGGATTTTTCATCAATCATGAAGAACCTTCCTGAAAGGTGCAAGGAAGCTTCCCCACTTGATCAGCTTCACCCTGTCGTTGTCTGCTCGTCGTGGACGCACAGACGAACACAAGTGAGGCCATTAACGGTAGATATTACTGTGCAACTAGGATTGCTTTCACTGAATGCATGCTATTGTCCAGCTCGAAGGCAAGTTCACAGTAATAGCACTGTGATAGCAATAAGACTTGACTCACAGGTAATAAAGACAGGCCATTCATTTGTAAATGACTACTGGAAGAAGGGAAACTGTTCACTTTGTCCTCATGGGTGTGTTAGGTCTGCATAATCTGAGACTAATGGACTGCAAGTATTTTTGCCTCACACACTTAATGGAGCCACGCAATGCACACACACACACATACACACACACACACACGCACACACACACACACAGACGCCCATGCACACGCACACACACTTATCTTTTTTCCAACGGTATGAAAACCATTTCCCAGTTGCCTGAGAAACATTTTAATTTAACAACCCATCTGAAACACATACCCAGACTAAACAGATTAGAAAGTAGCCTTTAGAAGTTTGACCTTTGCAAAGCTACACCTGCTTGATTTCACTCCGATAAAGAAGGAAACACCAAGCAATTGTTTTTACCTCACTTCCTGTGAACAGTGTGGTGAGTCACCAGTCAAGCCAATACACTCATGCAGACAGATGGAACCACTTGTCAGACGGCCCTTTTACCAAGGTGCAACCTCAGCGTGACAGCTTACAGCCCATATCTTCCAGTCTGGCACAACTGAAAATAAATTACATGTAAACATCTGCTCTGCAAAGCCTGAGAGAGTGGAGATTTCTCGGCTTCTTGTTGATGCCACCCCTCTGCCAATGCCACTACAGCCCATGCCCGGTTAACCCAGGCGCATATTCGACCTAAAATGGAACATGGCGGCTCTACCACACTTGACCACCGCATCTACAGGCTGGTGTCAGCTCCTACTACATTTCAAGCTTTCTCCTAACCTAGACTGGAACAGCAGGGGTGGGGGCAGGGGGGTCTGAGGTGAGGTGTAACTGTGTTTGAGTGACCAGGATGATGTCAATTCTTCATTACTGCAATCGAATTCCATGATGAGGGAACCGGAGGAGCTAGAAGACGCATTCTGACAGTTGTTCTAAGTGAGATGAATTGCACAGAGGCTTTAAGATAGGAATACAGGCAGTCTCCTGTCTGTTTAATAAGTGTCTCGTTCAGAGAGAGAGAGAGAGAGAGAGAGATAGAGAGAGAGATAGAGAGATAGAGAGAGAGAGATAGAGAGAGAGAGAGAGAGAGAGAGAGAGTTTGAGGGATTTAAGACGCCACAAGCTGCCCAAATCCTGCATTTATCCAGGTGTTTTGCCTAATCACTCTGCCGTGGTGCTCAGTCCCTTTCCCATACACAAACATGGCCTCCCGGCCAGCTGGTAGAGGAGTGTGATGCCACATCTCTTAGCTGGCACACACGAAACAGTGATCGCCTCAGTCTTGGGGCTCTGGTTGAACTCATTACCAGAGCTCAAAGCACATTAGTGCCGTCGAGGTGGGCAGCCGGCCACACAATCCTGCTGCCAGGTTGAGACTGTAGTCAGCCTGGGAGGCAGCCAAAGCCAGGAAGAACCCGGGACACATCATACGTGGTTAACACCAGGAGAAAGACAGAACTCTTTCAAACGTGCCCTTCACAGCAAGCATTGTCTGCCCTCTAGTGGAAGGGCTCTGTTATTACAACAGATTCCCCTCATCCAAAGCAATGGATCCCAAATGATATATATTTTTGCCCCCCCATCTCATCCGAAATAATACATACATGTGATACAGGAGCATGAACATATATTTTATTCATTTATTATAAAAACAGCAAATACTTTCAGCATTAAAAGGTATTCAGGTGCTTTTTAAAGAACTTTTCTTCACAGGGACTAGGAGTTCAAATCATCAGGGTCTGACCCAGTCATCGCCTCATAGACAGCTCCCCACAAAAAAACAGCTCACATTTAATCAGTAGAAGCATATGGAGGCAGGCTGATACAGCAGTCCTCCACTAGAGGACAGCATGACCCGCTCTTCCCCCTGCTTCTGTGTTCTCCCGGTAAGCCCCGGAATCTCACCCTTTTTTTCCCCTTTCCCCTTTCTCCCTCCTCCTAACCCCTCTCTACCTCGAATCCTCCTCCTCCCTGATTGGTTTCAGACCAGCCCACTGAGCTCTTCTTGCCGACTCAACATTCCACAGCTGGAGACTGCGCACACACACACACACACACACACCCACACACACACACTCACGCACACCCTCCCATTTCTTTATTCCCCACTCTTCTCTCTTTCCTTCCCTTCTGTCTGTCTTGGTCCAGTTTACAGGGAAAAAAAAAACACTTTTTTTTCATACCGGCTCTCAGTGAAACACCAAATGCTTCCATCTGAAAGGGCCCAGAGCATTCCTTAGAGCTGGGGTACAGAAATCCGGTTAGGAATCAGAGCAGTGGGAGGAGGAATGTTGGAGGAAATAGACAAAACTGATTCTATCCTCACTATTCCAATTCAATTCTAAAACACACTGTTGCTTGGTGTTTCTCTTGCCTTAGATCTAGTATTTAATCTACTACAACAATCTCACATGTATCTCTCTCAAAACAAAGTCGGACTGAGGATGTTGAAGGTGGTTGAGTTTTGGTCATGTTCTTTGGTTTCTCAGAGCTGATTCCTGTATTTTAGGAAGGTTGTTATCATGCACATGTCAATGAGTACTAAGTAGTCATAACAATGGCAAAAAATACAAACACTAGACATACATTCATACCCTAACACTGCTTCAAATCCATCTAAGCCAAATGAGATTCAACAAATCCAAAAAAGTACCGTGGTAATAATGCATCGACGGACATGTCAGTGTGCTTAACAACACTGTACAGTTTTAAAATAAACTATTCTCAAGATGGCAGCTGGAAGTGCTGAAACCGATCACAAACATTGACTCAGAAATAGGAACATCTAAATCGGACCTCTAAAGATGTCCTCACGTGACGTGCTAAAAGGATGGAGAAGCAAATGTTTCATGTTGCTCACAACCTCTCTCCCTCTACCTTATGTGCACACATCCTCCTCTAACGAGACCGTGGTGTCTGAGACAGGCCAGGGACGGTTTGGGGTCTGTCACTGTGTGTTCTGTGACTGTGTGTTCCCCACTGCCCTGCCTTCTGAACAGCTGGAGCTGCCGTGCCGGGGGGCAGGAGAGAGAGAGGGAGGGGGAGGGGAGAAGAGGCCGAGGGGGAGGGGAGAGAGGACAGCAAAGGACAGACAAAACTACAGGTACACATGCATCATCATTAACACAAGTTAACTACAGCTGCACTGATTTTGACCACAAAAAAAAACAAAAAAAAACAACCTCAGGTAAATCCTACCATGGCATAAAAAGATCGGTCCTGTGGGAGAGTCTGTTATGGTTGTGAAGATAAAGAGCAGTGTCTTTACTTTGCTTTGTGCTTTGTGAGTCTTTGTTTTGGATAATTGCATATGGGGATTCGGAATGACACACATGAAAAGACAACAAATAGACATAAGTACAAAAACTCACATCAAAGAGGTGCAGTCCTGATCCCAAAATACTTTTGTCGACATCTCACAGATAAGCTAGGATCTGATTGGTTTAAAAGGTTTCAAAGTGGCAGTGTATGTCTTGGTACCAGAGGGTGTTCTGGGCCTTTCCTATCTAATCTGATTAACGTACTGCGTTCCACACAGCTTTTCACGATTGTACAACGGTTTTAAAAAAGGGGAAATAAAAGGTCTATCCAAAATCAGTTTCCGAGTCCGAATCAGTCTGTCCCTGCCAGCTCCACGTCTGGTTCTGGAAGACTGTTCTACGGTTCTACTCAGGCTGCTCGTTCAGTTCCATGTCCGACACTAGGATGTTCTTCTCAGCCTGCTCGCCGGGGTTGGAGTTGGTGCGGCTGTAGCGAGCCCCCTCGTAGGAGCCCTGCGCCCCCATGCTGCGCCGGCGGTACAGGTAGATGATCCCCACGATCAGCACCAGCAGCACCAGCCCCGTCACCATGATCAGAACCAGGGTGGGCAGGTGATCCCCCTCCGCTGAGACACGGGGAACCAGGGAAGGAGGGAGAGAGAGAGAGAGAGAGAGAGAGAGAGAGAGAGAGAGAGAGAGAGAGAGAGAGAGAGAGAGAGAGAGAGAGAGAGAGAGTGAGGCTGGCTTAGGTCACATCTAGGTTCCTGATATAATACGCTGCACATAAGAGGCCTGCAGCAGTGCGCCGCATACCAATGCACAAGGACCACAGGAGGTAGGGTTGATACTTACAAGTGACGGCAGAAGTCTCAGCACCTGTGAGAAAAGCAAAGGAAAGATTTGTTCACTTGAAGTTTGTATGTCCTCGATTCGACCCCAGCAGAGCTGCATGTGAGGTCTATGGGAGTCAGGTGGCTGAGCGGTTAGGGAATCGGGTTAGTAATCCGAAGGTTGCCAGTTCGATTCCCGGTCATGCCAACTGACGTTGTGTCCTTGGGCACGGCACTTCACCCTACTTGCCTCGGGGGAATGTCCCTGTACTTACTGTAAGTCGCTCTGGATAAGAGCGTCTGCTAAATGACTAAATGTACATGTAAAGCGGGGTGCTGCGGGGTGAATGGGGCCTTACCACGGGGCCGCTTGCAGATGACTCCGTGGGTGCGGTTCTTGCAGGAGCCGGGCTTCCACAGGCCCGTGTTGCTCTGGATCCAGAAGCACGTGTTGGGGGACAGCATGCTCAGGTTGGTGTCCTGCACCTCCCAGTTTGTGAACTCCACCTCAGTAGTCTCTAACCACATCAGACTGGCCACTGCTGAACGCATCAGGTACACACACACACACACACACACAGACACACACACACACTTCTCATCGAGTGTTGCGTTCCAAGCGTACCAACCCTTCCAAGCTCCGGATTTAAAGAGCAGGGGGGGTGGATCAGTGTATATAAATACGTATCAAAATACGTCAGAGCGCTGATCCCTGTGTGGCCTTACCGTCGGGGTTAAAGGTCAAGCCCAGCCACGCTCCGTGGGCCTGGTCCTGGTAGCTCTGAATGTGCTCCCACACAAAGCCGTTCTCTGTCTCATCCAGCACTGACAGGAGCTGGGCACCCACTGGGAGACACGTGTTTAAATACCATGTTAGGACAAAGATAAGGGAAAACGACAACTAACATACGATTGAGAAAGGGAATGTAGAGGAATGAAGGGGAGTCAAATCTCAATATAAATTCAGAGACATATTGATATGTTGATACATTAAATTATGTCTATTGTGAGAGCATTACCAAGCTGTTGAGATTTACTATACACAATATCAAAGGTTAAGTGTGCATGCCAAGTGCTGTCTTATAAAAGTAAAAAGAGTCCTACAAAGGAAGTATCTGTTAGATCCTGGGATTATAAAGTATTGTACAAACATTCTAATTTTGCGTGACTGGCCCACCGAGAAGCCAACTTTAAAAGGGTCCCTATTTCCGGTCCTGTGCATGGCCTGTGTGTCTGGCTGGGGAGAAGAACCCTAACCCTTCTGGTCCTGTGCATGGCCTGTGTGTCTGGCTGGGGAGAAGAACCCTAACCCTTCTGGTCCTGTGCATGGCCTGTGTGTCTGGCTGGGGAGAAGAACCCTAACCCTTCTGGTCCTGTGCATGGCCTGTGTGTCTGGCTGGGGAGAAGAACCCTAACCCTTCTGGTCCTGTGCATGGCCTGTGTGTCTGGCTGGGGAGAAGAACCCTAACCCTTCTGGTCCTGTGCATGGCCTGTGTGGCCGGCTGGGGAGAGGGAGCCCTAACCCTTCTGGTCCTGTGCATGGCCTGTGTGGCCAGCTGGGGAGAGGGAGCCCTAACCCTTCTGGTCCTGTGCATGGCCTGTGTGGCCGGCTGGGGAGAGGGAGCCCTAACCCTTCTGGTCCTGTGCATGGCCTGTGTGGCCGGCTGAGGAGAGGGAGCCCTCACCCTTCTGGCAGGAGGAGCGGGCTTCCTGCGGCAGCCTCAGAGTCTGCAGGTTGAAGGAGTAGCAGTGGTTCCTGAAGGGCACCCAGGCCCAGTTCCCCAGGGAGGTGGGGCACTGCCCCGGATACATCCACTGGTGAACCGTCCCCTCGTCTGAGGAAGGGAGCAGGACAGGCTATCATGTTGTATCTTAAGATGATCATATCCGGTGTGCTATCAAAAAATCACCTCAGCTAGCCTCTCACCATGATTGATCTGACAGATGGCAGCTTTCAGTTTGGCGTCACAGGGAGTCATGGTCCACTGCCCTGTGGTGGTCATGTGACCACATCCAGGCAGGTGATTGGGCTCCCCTTCTCTCCAGTCAGTGTAAGTCAGTTCTGTTTCGCCCAGCCAGGTGAATGTCCGTCCCTGAGGATAGAACAGAATAGCTGTTATCCAATTCCGGCCCAGAAACCTACCTCTCTCTCTTTCTCTCTCTTTTTCTCTCTCTCTACATAATCCTATTCTTCATGCCCCATCAGCGCTAACGAGCTCTGAGATAACTCTGGTGCTCACCCCAGAGTTGTAGAGAGCGATCCAGGCAGGAAGGTGGAGGCTGTTGATGAGCAGGGTGAGGAAGGCCTGCTGGTACGGGTCTCTCACTGTCGCCAAGGTCCCGTTCAGAGACTCGCACACGTGCAGAGCGCCCGTCCAGTCCAGGCTCTTCTCCACCACGCGGTAGGTGACCCCCCCCAGCTCCACCGGGCCTGACAAGGAGGCGGGCAGTAGGGCAGGAGCAGGGGCTATACCTGGGTCTAGGCGGCCAAGTCAATTCAGCACAGAGAAAACAGATGTTTAATGTGAATAGAACAGGTGGAGTCATGAAGTAATGTTTCCCCCCCCGATCTTTCCGGGTCCTCTGACTCACAAACGCGACAACCTCCTCTATAAACACAGTTTTAAAACCCTATAAAATGACAAAAGCTAGCTCTAGTTTAACCCATTCGGCACGGTAACATGAACACACCTTCGAGACATGACACAACCATGTTGAAAATGCTAAATAAATGGTCCACTGTTGCATTGCTGTAGCACGAAACAGGCCGGTACCTTGCTTCTTCTGGCAGATGTAGCCGTGCTTCTCCATCTCACAGGGTCGTGATGCCCACATGCCAGTGTTCTTCTCTGGGTTCCCATGAAGCATCACCACACAGTTGCCCTGTCAGGTGAGAGCGACGTCAATCAACCGTGGTTCAACACTGAACACAAAGACCTATGATGTCAGGCGTTATCTAAGGATTGGTCACAGGTGAATGAGGTACCGGGGTCTTGATGTGGAGGGGTCCGCTGTTGTCCATGGGCTCCCCGGGGGCCCAGTTGGTGTAGCTGAGCAGCCCAGGCTGGGCCCACTGGAAGTGCCCTTTAGCGTCGGACGTCAGACCCACCCAGAGGTCAAAACTGACGTTGGTCAGCAGGGTAGTGACGAAGGCTGTGGGGTAAATCAATAACTGGCGTCAATGTGTGTATGTGTGTGTTTATGTCAGTGTATGACAAGAAAATGCGAGCCCGAGCGCGTGTTATTTCAAAGTACCTTGCTGTAAGTGATTGGACACCACGGCCAAGACCCCAGCCTGGGACTCACACATTAGCTTGGCTGCTGACCAGCTGGCCCTCCTGTCGTCCTCGCGGCCGAACACCTTGAGACACTACGGGGGACACACGGCCCGAGGTAGGTTAGCGTGAGATCAGGTGCACGTGATCGCAGCAGCATCGCACAGCAGCGGTCACCGTTTCTCCCGCGGACGGGTGGGATTACATTTACATTTAGTCATTTAGCAGACGCTCTTATCCAGAGCGACTTACATTAAGTACAGGGACATTCCTTTCCGAGGCAAGTAGGGTGAAGTGCCTTGCCCAAGGACACAACATCATTTTGCACGGCTGGGAATCGAACTGGCAACCTTCAGATTACTAGCCAGACTCCCTCACCGCTCAGCCATCTGATTCCCTTATTACGCGAGCATTATCGTGAAGGACGGCCAGCCCGGCCAGCTGGTGCGGAGGAGCCGGCCGAGCGCGGCAGAGGGCACAGCGAGTCACCACGGCCGTCTATTTCGAGCCCCTACCTTGTGCTGGAAGGATGCCCAGCCCTCGGCACAGCCCATGGGGGGCAGGGGGGAGGAGGGGGTGGGGGGGATGGTGCCCGTGACGTTCACTCTCTTACAGATGTAGGGCAGGTCTGTGTGGCATTTTTGATCCGCCCACTCGCCTAGGTTTAGGGAAAAACGGGGAGAGAGATGAAGCGATGGCTTCACCGGACAACCTGAACACGCGGTTTGGGGTTTGCGGCCAGGGCCTCGTCTCTCACCTTTGCTGGCCGATGTGTGGACGCACTTCCGATCTCGGCTGAGGGGGCGGGGCCTGCTGAGCCCCCAGGACACGTAGTTGAGAACCGAGTGGTCTGACCAGCGGAAACGGCCTTCGTTGTCGTATGTGTGAAGCCCCACCCACCAGTGATCCCCCTCCACCTTAGGAAGCTGCAGGTGCGAGACAAAACCAAACAAACCAGCAAATAAACCACCATCTACCGTCAGATCATCACACACACACACACGCACACTACAGGCCTGCTGAATGGAGTATATTCTGGTGTGTGTTGTGACGGTAGGCACCCCGAAAGCGAGAGAGAGCGAAATAGAGAGAGAGGTATTCTCCGAGTACTCCGAGGCTTGTACAGGGTGTACCTTGCGCAGGGTGTTGCCCAGGAAGACCTCCTCGTCAGCAGAGTGGACGGAGGCCAGCGAAGCGTCGAACCAGGAGCAGATCCTCTGGGCCTGGTCCCACGTCGAGCGGTGGTCGAAGAACTTATACTCTGCCTCCTGGAACGCGAACCATTCGTTAGCCCCAGAGTCTGGTGGGGGAGAGGAGGAGAGAGAGGGCTTGAGAGGGAGGAGAAGGTCGTCCAGTGTTAAGCTCAGAGTGAGGGATTCGGGGAGTCCGGTTCAAAGACTGACCTGGAGAGAATTCTGGTTCCACCTCCACACTTCCTGTAAACGCCAAGAGCACAGACATCTGTATTTGCGGATCAATCGTCATGTTCAAAACGTAAGACACGGCTCAACGCAGTCTTGTCGTTTGAATGAGGAATATTCTTGTTCCACACACACACACACAAAGCTAGCTTTGTGTGTGTGTGTGAGTGATTGTGTGTGCAGTGTGTGTGTGTATGCTACCTCGGGGGATCTTGCAGATCCAGTTCAGCTCAACGTCACAGTGCATGGCTAGCCAGGTCATGGTGCCTAGGTCTGCTGCTGCACACTGGTAAGTGTTGTAGTTGTAACGGCCAAAGTTCTGGTAGTCATACTGACACACAAGGACATGGAGAGTAAGACTGAGCCTGATATGAATACAGCTTTCACACAAGAACAAGCGTAGAATAATACCGCATGCCTAAAAAGTTGCTGTGAACGCTATTTCTGGGGTGTGACCCTCACGGTGTGACTCACAGCCAGGCCGTCGCTCCACTTCCAGCTGCCGTTGTCAATGGGGTTCCTGCGGTTCAGCCCGATCCAAAACCAGTGCTGCTCATCGTCCTCCGACTCCCTGTGAAACATCATCATCACCATCATCATTATCCCTGTACCACCACAAATGATACAACTCTATCCCAGGATTCCTTGGAACAGCAGTCACCTCTTCAAGCACTTCACCCCCTAAAATGAGATTTGAATGAGACTCATTAGAACTACCTGGACTTGACTGCTCCCCTAGAAGCACACCTACCCAAAGGTCTCGTGGAGAACCTGAAGAACAAACTGCTCCTCCTCTGGACCGCTGATACTGAGCAGGTTGGCCCCGTGTATCTGGCAAAACAGGTGGGCCTGCAGCCACCTCAGCCTTAGGTCAGGGTGAGAGAAGTGGAACACCTGGACACAAACGAGATGCAACACCAGAAGCAAACACATCAGAGTACAGCTGCTGAGTCGGAAATATCAGTATAAAACAAAACCAAGTGAATACAAAACGAAACGACCCCTAGTCCGGTCCAGGTACGAGTCGGGCTGGGGTACCTTGTAGCAGTGGTGCAGTTTGCTGTCGCTCTTCCACCCCCCGGGGCAGGCGCCCGTGAGGCTGGGGGTGGGGCGCGGGGCAGGGGCAGGGGGCTCAGGACTTATGGAGGTGCCCTGGTCCAGCCTGCAGATGAACTTGGCACGCGATGAGTCACACTCCTTCACCTCCCACAGGCCTGTGGCATAGCCTGTCGCCATGGTCACACAGCCTCCCTTGCCTTTCCCTGAGAGAGAGAGAGAGAGAGAGAGAGAGAGAGAGAGAGAGAGAGAGAGAGAGAGAGAGAGAGAGAGAGAAAGAGAGGGAGGGAGGGAGGGAGGGAGGGAGGGAGGGAGGGAGGGAGGGAGGGAGGGAGGGAGGGAGGGAGGGAGGGAGGGAGGGAGGGAGGATGAAGACCAGGTAGTGCACTGCTGCCGGTGAGAGGAGAGCTAGTCCGGTTGAAACACAGAGAGGTAGAGAGTGAGGCCTAGCAGCCTACCTGGCTGGTCTCTGTTCCAATTGGTGTAGGACACCTCGTCCCCGCTCAGCCAGTGGAAGTACCCAGGGCTGTTCTGGTCACTGAGGGCAATCCAGAAGGAATCTCCAGAACGACCAAACACAAGACTGCTGACAAAGGCCTGCTCAAACCTGTAAACTCATGCACAGAGACAGGGGTTATCTTAGATTAAGCACAGATGTGTGGTTGGGACTTGTTTAAGTATCTTAAAACCCTTGATATATCGCACATACGGCCCATTGTTCTACATAGATCAAGTGAGATACTTTTTTTAGAAGATGGCCACTATATCATACATATGTCATGGTTGTATTTATACACTGGTGTACCTATTGGTGATGGTGACAAGACCAGCCCCACTGCCCACACAGCCCTTCTTGGCCTCTTCAAAGGTAACCTGGTCCTCCCCGACCCAGTAGCAGGCTGGACTGTGCCACTTCCAGCCCTGTGGAGGAACAGAGGAGAGGAAGGGTGGGTTAGGGATGGAGAGAAGGTCAAGGACATTGGGTAGCGAGAGACGGTGCGAAATCCATTCTTCTTGCCTCCTCTTTGCTCTTCTCGTAGATTCCCTAGGAATCATTTCGGGAGACCAGGAAACACTCTTAACTAGGCCAGGCAGGAACAAGCCCAGACAAAGAGAAGCACTTATCCTTGGCTCTCTCCCTCTGCTCTCGTCCTCCCTCTCTATCTCTCCCACCTGACACTTTTGCAGACGTGTACAGACTGAGAACTTAGCCAACACACAAAAAGGTCACAAGAGGTAAGAAGTGTGTGTGAGCATGTGCGTGTGAGTGAAAGAGAGAGAGAGAGAGAGAGAGAGAGAGAGAGAGAGAGAGAGAGAGACAGTTTGGTTTATATGACTCAGCCAACCTCGAGCTATTGCACAACTTGGCCATGAAAGAAAAACCCAAAAACCTTCCAGCTGCTGAAGCTGCTTTTGTTATCCCTCTCTTCCCCTCTTCTTCTCTCCCTCTCTTCCTCTCCCTCCCTTATCTCTCTCTCCGTCTCACAGTGATCCTCTTGTCTGGAGTTGAAACTGCTTCGAATAGTTCTCTCATCTTTCCAAGGACACTAGTCCTTATTGATGTCCGACGGATGGATAAGTAAATGTCTGTTCCGAATGGCTGTTACGATTCACATGTTGCATGGCGTGCTCACGACCAGAGTGGTCTAGTCAAGAGAAACCACACACACCACATGCCCCAGAAGGCCCTGTCATGCTAACTGACCCCTGTCACATGACCACCCAGTCTGCCACACTCTCCAGGGAGATATAAAGTTACAGTCCACACAACCTCTTACTGGACGGCCTACACATACAGAGCCTATTGTTCAGGCAGGATAGCTCAACTCGAATCCTCCACCACATCATGTTTTTCACAGCTGATCATTATAAAACGACAGGCCAACATCTTACAGGCCAAGAACAAAAAAGTATCCCATAATAAGTTCTATGTAGAGTGACATCAAGTATCAAGATCCCAAACAGAGATCATTGAGTTCACTTCAGAATTCACGTAAGAATTACTGACTGTGAAATGGCAGCGAGAGAAACGAAAGGGGAGCGATACATACCAGATGTGAAAAGCTAAGCATATGGGTCATCTGTGTGTGTGTGTGAGCATGCAGCTAAACATATTCGAGTGAAGAAATCTGTTTAGCTTTGCGTGACACCTCCACTTAAGTGTTAAATGTGAACGAAGTGGGCCCTTTTTTTAGGTTAGAAAGTGTTTGTGTTGATGGCGGGGAGGCTGTTTGTGAGCGCCTGGGGTTGAGAGGGAGGTTGTCTGGGAGGTTTGTCTGACTGACCTCCACAGTCCCGAGGGAGTGATTAAGAGGACAGACAGAGGCCGGAGGGGGGGGGCGAGCTGTACTACTACGAGAACGTCAGCCTCCGAGCTAAGACTAACATGACAAGGCATGAATTCAGAACACATTCACGGAGAGAAAGTGGGGGGGGGGGAAAGAAAGTATGATGACAGAGGGGTGGACGGAGGGAAAGGGGGAGGTGTATGATGCAGAACTCGTACCGGTTTGCAACCGTGATCCTGTGCCTGTCCATCACTCTTCTGGGCTGTTTTCTTACAGATGGAGGGCAGGGTCCGATTACAGGGAATGTCATTCCAGCGGCCTTCCTGCACACATGTATACAGACACACACAAAGACACAGGGAGAGAGAGAGTCAGAGCGTGAGAGAGAGAGAGAGAGAGAGAGAGAGAGAGAGAGAGAGAGAGAGAGAGAGAGAGAGAGAGAGAGAGAGAGAGAGAGAGAGAGAGAGAGAGAGAGAGAGAGAGAGAGTTTAAACACAGCTGCTGAGTTTAAACAAATGGTCTTACTGATAGTGACAGCATATCACTAGGAGATGATCGCGGAGCCCTCAAGACAAAGAGGTCAGAGGTCAGAGGTCACTCACAGGTCCCCAGATGATGACACAGTCCTCCTGGGTGTTTCGGAAGTTGTTGGGCTCGAATGGGTGCCAGTAGGTAAAGATGACTGGCGTGTGGTCGGACCACTGAAAATCCATCTGCATCGCCATGTCGTGTAGCCCAATCCACAACTCCTCTACATCTAAGACACAGACAGGGACGAGCAGGTGAAGAGAGTGCTTTATAAGGTCAAGATCATCATTCCAGATCTCACCTCACTAAGCCCAGACAGATGTGATGGTTAGTGACTTAAGGGCCCTTCAACAATAGTGTATTTGAAAAATATAACTCTGACAACTCATTCACCTAATTCTACCATTATAGGTACAGTATGTGTGGAGAACAATACGTTTTGTTACAGTTCACCTTAAACCATTAGGGTTCAAGCTAGTGGCTAGACCAAGAGCTGCTTCCTACCCAGTGGTTAGCATACAACGACATTCAGTGTCTGGCACTCTTTCTAGAGACGAAGAGACAAGTGATGCAACTATGACACACGCAGAAACTCAAACATGATGACACTCACTGAAACCAAAACACGAAACTATTTCACGATTTAAGACTCCCTCATATCCCTTCCAATAATTGTACTCCTCTTCGGAAACAAAAGATATTCTCGGCTCCGTCAGTTTTCCGGTTCTCCTCACCTCTCTTCAGGTTGTTTATGATGAACTCAAGCTCAGGCAGGGTGTGGATGCTAACCAGGCTGGCCTCCATCTTCTGACAGGACTTCTGCGCTCCGTCCCAGTCCATCTTCTCAGAGGTCAGCTTGTAGCAGCCTGCCTGGAAGGCCTGCCAGCCCCCATCACACTCATACTTCTCATCATCCGCCCATGAGTCTGTCCAAACATAACACAACTACATCAAACAGGAATGCACATGCTGCCAAAATATGTTGAATTCCACATCAACACAAGCTGACTTTTCGACATATCAAACTATCCAGGGCAGATGATTACACATGGTAGACGGCGGAGAGGCTGACCGGTGCTGAAGGGGTCCAGGGTGGCGTTGGGTCTCTTCTTGCAGACATAAGGCAGGGCTATGGAGCAGTCTCTGTTCTGCCACCGGCCCAAAGACTCTGTCCTTATCACAGCACAGTTCTCCTCCTCGGCATGGGATGGCTGGTCTGGGGAGAGAGCGAAAGAGAGAGAGAGAGACAGAGAGAGAGTGAGAGAGAGAGAGAGAGAGAGAGAGAGAGAGAGACAACGGCGGTGAGAGATCAGACAGAAGAGTCAAAGAGTGATGAGTAGTCAGGATGATGGTTGCATCCCCTCACCAGCCTCCCAGTTGAGGTATTTGAGCGGTGAGTCATCAGCCCACTGCCAGCCCCCCTGGATGTCCAGGTCGTTGAGGCCAATCCACAGCGCAGCGCTGTAGCCCGTCAGAAGACCTACAGGAGCAAAGGACATACAGCTGAGAAAATGAGCTCACATGATTGTCTGTGCGTAGGATACACGCTGACAATATGAAACGACTCCTAGTTCAGATTAAAAGGTAAATAACCATCATACATATAAACATTTAAACATAAAGTACACAAAATATCTTCAGTTTTGTTTTCAGTCCAGTGTGTGTGTGTTTGTGTGTGTGTGTATGTGTATGTGTTTGTGTGTAGGGAGTCAGGTGGCAGAGCGGTTAGGGAAGCGGGCTTGTAATCAGAAGGTTGCCAGTTCGATTCCCGGCTGTGCAAGATGACGTTGTGTCCTTGGGCAAGGCACTTCACCCTACTTGCCTCGGGGGAATGTCCCTGTACTTACTGTAAGTCACTCTGGATAAGAGCGTCTGCTAAATGACTAAATGTAAATGTGTGTGTGTACCGTTGATGTAGGTCTGCTCGTGCAGCTTGGTGATGCTGAGCAGGTCTGCCCCCTGCTGTTGGCAGCTGATGCGGGCCTCAGACCAGGACAGGGTGGCCTGGAAGTTGAACTGGTAGCAGCTGTCGGTCAGCGGGTCAGTGTCCCAGAACGTCTCACAGTCGTTGCCTGCCAGTTAGAGAGAAGGAGAACGATAAGAAAAAAACCTAATGATCAAAGTACGATGAGATTTAGAGACACAGTCGGAGGGATCGGGCAAGAGAAGTCGAAAGAGAGCACGAACCACAAGGGTAGGAATGAGAGAAAGTGATTGTATGTACACGAGAGGAGCCGTACACCTTGACAGCAGTGTAGCATGGCGATTGTGTTAACGAGCTGAAGGGTAAACCTGCAGGTCTTACTCTTGACAGGACAGAAGCCCCAACGCTCGTCTTTTCCGTAGTTGTAGGTGGTGGCACACCACAGGTGGCCGTCCTCTCGTCCTATACTCGTGCAGCTGTGGAACCACTGGCCGTCGTACAGGAAGGGCAGGTAGCAGGGCCGACCGTGAGAGTTCCCCTGGATGGTATATATCTCTGCAGAGAGAAAGCAATGGGAGAACTACACATCCCAGCATGCAACAGCATCGAAGTCCCTCCTTTCTGTCCCCGAAAATAAATGTTACGTAAAGCGGACAAATGTGTTTACTCAAAAAAGCTTGCAATTAAATGCGACCAATAAAGTATGGAAGAGGAAATTACTGGAAAAAGAAAAACAAACAAGGTGTAAAATTGGAGCAGGACACTTTAAGTAAACAATTAACAAAATAAACTGGATTGCACACATTCTCATCATGGTATGAGCAACTTTTATTAATAATCCAGCCAAGCTCAGTCACATTGCAGAAAGTTCAATTCACCATAATATTATCTAATAGATGATATTCTCTTTATTTTGGATTCAATCTAACCGGCACATTTTGACAAAAGACCCTGGGGGTTGCCACGGTAGCCTCTGCATTCCATAGGACAGTGAGGTTTGAAATAAAGGGGAAAACTCCAATGATACAGTGAGAGAGAAAGGTAAAACTTCTACACCATGCTTAGAAAGTAGGGTATATGTGTCAAACAAGGGGGAAGGCCTGGCACTTTCCCCCCTCTCAAGTCTTTCAGCTGCACCACTGGCTGGCTCACGTCAAGTCGTTGCATGGCTGACTCATGTCACTGGTATTCTCTCTTCAGAAGTGTGTTGACTTTCCAAAGAAAGTTGTGAATATTGACAGTAAAAAAGTAAAACTTGTTATGCCAGTTGCCTTGTCTCAGCGAGAAAGTAACTTATTAGGGGAAGGTTAAAGAAGAAAGCGAGGAGTGGTTTTCTTGGTTTTTTGTTTTGGGAATGTTTTAATTGCAGTCAGATGGACTATCTTAACTTGAGACCATACTGTTCATACTTCTTTTTGCAGAGGAGGTTGTCAATATCTTTAAAAAGGATATACAAGTACATAGTAGATCGATTATTCTAGAAACAAGGCTAAAGTATGCTTCAAACTCACTGTGCTTACCTACACTTCAGGTCTGAAAGCACTGTCCAATATAAACACTAATATATTCATAGGGAAGGACATTACAGTTCGTTTGTAGAACAGAACAAACTCACAACAGGTTTTCCAGCCTTTCCTGAAGTTAGCCAAGCTGTGACTGAGGTGCCCCTGGGCAACAGCTTACTGCATGAGTCTGAACAGACCCAGCTGTCTCCTTCACAACAAATGCTGACTCCTTGACCCACTCATCACAGCTGACAGTACATGCATTACAACCGACTACAAAACACTTAAGTCCAACGTGGACTCCAGAAACTCTCCTCGACATGTGTTAATGCATTTGACTTCATAGACGAACCAGCCCGTCCTATTTGTCTACTCACCATGGTAGGTTATCAAGCACAGGTCCTGTTCATCACTGTAGAGCCTCCATTTGAGCCCCTCTGCCTGGGGCTTGACTGCTGAGGCCTCTGTGCTGGCGTTGGCCTGGGCCGGAGGGGAAGGTGACGGCAGGTATGAGTTCAGGGCCTCCACCACCTGGGAACATTGCCAGGTCCAGCGGACCCGGGGCGGCGCAAAGTCACAGGGGTACACGCCCAGAGGAGAGCCATCTCCCCGGGAGCTGCTGTTGCCCGTGGTCAGGCCCAGACACAGCGAAGAGCCCAGGTTGAAGAGGCGATCACGTGTCACCCACTTCCAGCGCTGGCTGGCGTCCTCGCAGGAGGTCGACAGGAGCAGGGATTGGTCCTGGACCCCCAGGCAGCCCTGAGCTCCCTCATGGTAGAACGCAAACTCATCCACCGGCCCTGTTACAGGGAGAGCAAGTGAGGGAAACAAAGGGCGCAGTCAATAACACTGTTCCGACGTCATTCTGTCTTTGCTGCTAATGTGGAGAGAGCAGGGACACAATCAATATTTGTGTTAATGGCTTTGGTGCTGAGTTAGAGTTAGCATCCTCACAGATAACTATGATCCAGTTGGGTGACAGCGTCCCTGTAGAGGTAGCAGACATAGTTCAACAACACAGTTCAATTCAGCTTCTCTCAGCCCGATGACGAAATGGAACGATAATTTCGAGAAAACCTTTTTATTGGGTGTGCTCAAGCCTTCGGCGAGAGCACAACCTTTGTTCTCTCACATATATATTATTATTATTCTTTTTGCCCCCCTAAAACTCAGTCAATATTTGGCCTACATAGACAACCTAGGTGTCAAAAGTTTCGTCTTGGTAGCGATTGAGTTGCTTCTATTGGGATTTACGTTCCGTTGCATGGTTTAGGCTCAAGTTACGTTTTTGTGGCGAAAAGTGAAGCTAACGGTGGCTAATTTGCTAGCCACAGTCACTGACGTTACTAACGTCACTACGTCACTAACGTCACGAAAACACGCGTGACTACCTTTGGCAGAACATTCGTTTCGCATCTGTTAACTTGGGGGATAGCTAGGCTAACTATAGCTTTACTGCAAGGCAGCTGCAGAAACGCCACAAGCAAAGAGGCCAGGGTGATAACTATTTACTCATTTTACTTTGTGATATGACACACAATTGTGATGTGTAATGTACAATATAAGCTGATATTATTAAGGAAGTACATCTACTTTCGGAAACAGTAGTCTACTATTTCACTGAAGTATTAGCATCATGACATTAGCCTGTGTTGCCCGGGCAACACATACTACAGTGGTCTATGATGTAGCGTTATCTGTTTTCAATCTTAAAATAAACATTCCTCACATATACATTTTCGTTGTAGGATTTATTCTGACATTAGTAAACGATTTGTTGGTAAAATTACCATTACCTGTGGTTTCAAACCAGCGTACTGTTCATTCTACACTTCACTCGTATTTTCAGTTGTAAATGAGGAGCAAAGAAAAAATGCTTTTAAATCTATGTAATCTTTATAAATAATAAGTATGCATTTTTATATAAAATATACAGAAATATCATTTGTAAAAATGTCATTTAAAAACGGACCCCTGTGTAACCGACGCAAGCAAGCACCCTCTCTAGTTTGAGTGTCAAATCCCCATCGCAGATCTGACAGACCTTTCAACTAAACAGAAAGGGTATGGGGATTTTAGTGTAATTGCGATAACTGTCGGAGGCCATAACTACGAGGGACTTGTCTTGGTCGTTAACCGTTAGATCTGTGATATTTGCTCCTTTTCAGAGAAGCGACCTGAAATGGCCTCTTATTTCAGATAGCCAGCGGTCTGAGTGTGAAGGAGGTTTGGCTGTGCAGAGAGAGCTCTGCGGCATGACAAACTCTGGGGTGGAGCTTGATTTTCAGGAACAATTCTGGTGATGCAACACTCCAAAATATTACTGTGCATTTGAATAATCAGACCAGACGACCCAATAGTTGTATCGTTGTAAAGGTGAAGGGAATCTTTACAGATCTGTAAACTGGCTTTTGGTTTCATGCATTGTCACGCAAGACTCAAGACTCTCTGTACTGCATATCAGCGTCTTCTTAACATCTACTTATGCATCTCGAACACTGCTATGAGTAGTTCAGAACAATATAACAGCCAGCAAGTATTTCAACCATATGTGTTCCTATGATAGATAAGGAGAGATAGTCAGAACCTAAACTATAAGCTTAGAAATACTGTCTGGACTCCAGCCACAGTGACTGGAATGTTGGGAACCAAACCCCCAAACCTTCCAAAAACCCAGTGTGTTATCCTCCTGTTCCCATATCTCCAAGCCTTTCTTTCTCCCTTTCAGCTAGGAGGGATACGAGTTTCAGGGACCCTGAGAGTTTAAACACTTGTGCATAAGGAAGAGAGAAAGAGAGAGGCAGAAGGAGGGAGAGAGAAAGAGAGAGGAAGAAGGAGGGAGAGAGAAAGAGATGAAGTAGGAGGGAGAGAGGAAGATATAAAGGAGAGGAAGATATTAAAGGAAACGAGTGCAGCTGTGACGTTTGAGTTGAGGTGGCGTTATAAAAAGAGGCAGTGGCAGTGAGGAAAAACTCAAAAACAAACAGAAGCCCCTCAACACAGTATAGGGATCCCAAGAAGAGAAACAGTAAGACACTCAGCATTCCAACTCCACAGGCTCCTGTGAGGGGCCAGGAAGTAGGGGAAGGTGGGAAAGATCACTGAGTATTTGGCTCAGGGTTTTTGGTATGTTTTTCACGTCCACATTGAAACTTGTGGTCCTGCAAAACTAAGACTCTCTCCAAGGCAGTCTGCTTCTCCAGCCAGCGCTATTCTACAGGCACCAAGACAAAGAAAATGATCTGCCAGTTCATTTTAAGCCTCTGTGTCCCAGACCTTCAATCAGTGTAGCCTCAGTCTTGCTCTGCCCTTGTGGCCACGTTCTTGAGGACTAATGTCAGCTTGCTTGTGACGTGGAAGCCTTTAAGAGTGAGACTTTGAAAGTAGTTACACAACACAATGGCTGTGTGGTTTGACAGAACTATGAGAACCTTAATTGGCGATGCTTTGTGCAGTGTTCTCAGATATTTTAAAAAGGGCTTAGTTAGTTTATCTGAATACACTAGATTTCTGACGTTCATCTCAGTAGAACCCTATTTTAGGCCTTTTCGCTGTCAGCTAGCCTAATCAAGATATAATAACCATCCATATGCAGAGAGAACAGAGGACAGGTCTAGATGACAAAACTCTGAGGTTATCAAGTATGTCTTTCCATGAGTCAATCATTCCACCCCTGTTAACAAAACGTAATCCATAACAGCCATTAAAAACTGTTTTCCATGGACAGATTCTATTGGCAACCCACTGTCTGACATTTCCATTAGATGTTGAGTGTTCAGTGATACCAGTCTATTGTGATCTAGATTTTCTCAGCATGCAGTATCATGTTATTGTTGTGTCAGGGAAGTCTGAGATAGCTCACAATACATGGACTTTACTCCACAATCTTCCTGGGTGTTTTTGTGCAAAAGCGCCTAACATCAAGCTCTGCTATGCAGCTATCTGGCCTCCAGAGACAGTATTATTGATGTAGACTGAGTAGGGGTTCTTTACCATAAACACCATATCTCTTGAAACAACTAGAATCTAATTCGGGATCTTCTGGTGTCAGTGATACTGCTTTCTATCCTAACTGATTTCATTTCCATATGCCTTCACTTGAGCCACTAGGAAAACGGTTACATAATGCTGGCCAAGATAATATTTGGCTAAACACTCACTGTAGCTTGGTATTGGCGTTAGAACGTTATTAAATGCTGCCTGGTGTCATTTGCTGTAGTCATAACAACAAATCAGACATAACAAAGACAATCTCATTCATCATCAACCCAACAACAAAAAAATGAAGTACAGTAGATTTCAAAAGTGTAACCAAGGAGAAGGGATGTTTAGCACCGACCTGGATCAAGCTCATCTCACAATCACCACACATTAGCTATGAGCTAACAGAAAGGTAAAAGGGGACAGTGGTGCCCCTCACCCATCTGTAACAGCCCACTGGGATCACATCATGTGTTCAGTTCAATCAATCCATAAAATCCCTGCTAAAGTTACTGATGCGAACTGGCCACCCAGATCAAATTGACTCTCAAGAGTGTTTACACAATTATGTGTGATGCATTTCCAACCGAACCAAATTTTAAAACGACCAACTTCAAACTGAATTTCCAATTCCTTGAGAGGATCGTGAGTTACAGCATGTTTGATCTAGACTGTCAACAGTAATGTAATTAAGTGATTTAGTTAAGTAAGATCTGCATCACCGGAAGGTTGCTGGACGGCTAAGCTTCTCCGGTATCTCTGTAGCCTGAACCCCACCTCCACCACCACCTCCACCACCACCTCCACCACCACCTCCACCACCACCTCCACCACCACCTCCACCACCACCTCCACCTCCACCTCCACCCCTGGTTTGGGCCTTTCACCTTACTCATGCTCCTGGCCATTTCTCATTGGTGACAGCCAAGAACAACAAGCACGACGAGCCAAGAAAATCAGATCTTCCCAGAAACACCTCCATGCCCTCCTACGCAGGCTGATGGCTGGAAAGGGTCTGTGAGTCTGGGGGACGAAGCTTGGAGCTTGGTGGGGTACAAAATGAAGGTGCCTAACTCTGAACCCTACTGTTGTGAGCTACCGGGACATCTGTGGACACGGAGTGACGTGTAAAAAGTAGACGTCCTCAGATCACCCAACGACAACAAACCCTCGTGTTCTGCAGATGTTTTCAGAGGAGAACATGAAGAGTGGCCATTGAGAACAACAGTAGCGCACGTAGTCCCACGTCTAATCTGGGGTGTGGTGGGGCAAGTGGATTGTCCTTGAACCCTTCTTTATTTGGACAGATGTTTGAGATAAAGAAGGGGGTCTTTATGGGTCATTGTTATAAAACAGAAGATCTCATTGTGGTGGTTAAACAAAAACCAACAAGTACACAGGAAATTCCTGTTCCTTGAGTTTGTTTCTTTTTTGATTTACGGTAATCCAGCCTCTCATGGAGATTAGGTGGGGGGCTCCGTGGGTTCATCTCAGCTCAGCGGTGGAGGTGAGAAGTGTAGTGGGTGGCACTGATGATCTTTGAAAGGAGGGCAATGTTTTGGTTTTCTATGGCTGTTTAGGATGTGGAGTTTAATGTCTTTGTTCAATGTTGTATGCTGCTTGAGTGTCAAATCAATTCTGATGGATTTTCATAGTTTATATATACTGTTTTTACTATGATTCTCAACGTTACTACCAGAAACCTCTGGTGTGGTAGGGTGCAGACAATTTCCACTTAAAACAGTAATGTCAATGTTGGCTGTTCTTGTTTCTCAACTATGCCTATATGATTGACCATTAACTACAGAGGGGAAGAATTTCAGTTGTTTCTAACTCTCCAATTGTTATACAACAGTGAGGTCATAAAGTTAGTTGGTCTATACGGTAGCAGACAGAAACAAAATAGCCTCGGCTCCGATAGGGACTTTACTGTATAGTTAATTGCATAACAGGATGTTAAGGTCATTCATGCCCACGGGGTGTCAAATTTATGCGATGTCAATCCGTGACAACGTGGATTACAAAATAATTATACCGAAAGGCATTACCAAAAGCCAACAAGGCGTCAGAAAAGTATATACCAGCCAATTGGTGTATCTTTATGAGAAAACACATAAAATAAGCATAGACCCTTCCCCCTCCCCTTTCATCTCCACATCTGGTTCCACTCTGAATTCGGACTATCGTGGCATTCCACAGCATCAAAATTCGGTTACAAAGTCACCGTGTAAAAGGCGCCGCTTAGTTCACAGAAGTGACTAATATTAAAAGTAGATCAAAAATCAACACTACCGACTCTACCGTTCGATTTTTCTGTCAACTTGATTAAAAAGCAATGTTCGTACCTGAAACGCTCCTCTTTAGTTCCAGACTAAAGACGAATAAATATAAAGTGCATTTGTAAAAGTGTTGGCAATTTTTCCATGCTCTTCTTGAATCCTTATTTCGGTCGCTGTTGTGCATGCTCACAACTGCTAGGCTACAAAACTTCTAGCTTGTTGACTGAATGCTGTTTTCGGGACGGATGGATGCGTTGGCGAGTTTGCAGAGAAGAGTAGCGCGGAAAAGACTGCGTGTCTTTTATACTCCAAAAATGAATGGAGTGAAGCGTAGACCTAGACACTGCGTCATCACGAGCACCTCACATACAGTTGTGGAGACCCATTGCAGTACTTGGAATGGCTATGCACCAACTTCTGAAGTACAACAAAAATATGAGAGTAAAAAATAGTGATCCGAATAACCCTCTATAGATAACATAATGGTGTACCACTATTAAGAGTGAACAGATGTGATGCCAGCAGAAGCCACATTTTCTGGCTTATACAAAAACAAATCTGGATGCCAAAACCATATATCTTAATCTAAAACCATAAACATGTACATTAAGGTTTGGCTAGAATAATTTTTAGATGTTTGAGGCCCATTTTGTCCCCTTATATTGTCCCTTCTATATGAATCAATTCATGGACTCTGTTATGCACAGTTTCACATTGTTCTGCACTGCAGGCTCTGTGCGTGAATGGAATTTGAGGTTAAAAAGTAAACGCCTTTTGGGAGAGTTCAGCTTTAGAACATTATCAGACATCAGTGATATGTGATGCATGTTTGTGGCTACTAAAGATGTTCCACTACCCCCACTCTAACCACACCTTCCTAAAAAAACAACACAGTTTAATCAATAGTAGCGTGTGGTTTATTTAAGCAATTCTCTGCTAAGGCCCAATCTCTCACCAACAGTTCACATGGGTAAACCAGTTATTTGCATTTCATTGGCTACCTAAATAAATATGAGTGTTTAATACAGGGACAATCAGTTAACATGGCAAGGTTTAAAAAGGCAATATCAAAATATCACTAAAACATAATTATTTTCAAACTTGGGTCAATTTAAAATCTGTAAGAAATGCAAAACGAACCGTACACAAATTCCCCAATTCATATCAAGTTACACACTAAAGCCATTACAAAAAATAACCTTAGTGTAACAGTGCCACCAACTGGAGGTTTTGGTCACATGAGCAGACTAGAGTACATGAGAGAAGCTCTAGCTCCACACATATTAGCCAATAGCTCACGGTCAGTGTGTTTGGGAGAGCCAAAAATAAAGGGCTTATACCCCGAGCCTTCGGGTCTGGTCCAAAAGGAAGAACGGACTGTCTTAGTCACAGACAAAACGAAGCTACCTGCAAACCCAAAGCATTGACTTGGAGTAACAGAGTACCTTAGGTACTAGAACAGTGAATGG